>NC_065561.1:2727272-3030303 GCF_022605725.1 Anthonomus grandis grandis
CTCTTTTAGAGGAATCTTTGCGAGTGACGGATCAATTACCATCCGCAACACTGACCCAGTGGTAACATCCGAGAGTGAGGAAATTACCAACGTAACATACATACCGAAAGCCGGGCGACTAATTGCCGAGGCATCTTTGCTCAGCTCAATAAGACCGACATCCTTTCTGTTGAAGACCATTGAGCAGATCTTTGATGGACACATCAGAAATGTGGCGCTGAAAAAACATCCGCCAAATATCCACCAACACGCCTATCAGGCAGGAAAATCAACAGACTTACTCGCTGAAATAAAAGGAAGTGCCCGTGGCGGCCTTCTTAGACATAGAAGAGGCCTTCAAGAACGCACTGTTATGCTCACTCTATCAATCGATAGCAGCAAGAAAAGTAATCTCCCGTATCTGCAATTGGATCTAAGCCATGCTAAGTGACAGAAGAATATCGACCACCTTACAGGGCGAACGTGTATACTTGAGGGCCACGCGAGGTTGCCCGCAGGAAGGGGTACTATCTCCCTCCTATGGTCGCTACTCGTTGACGACCTGTTGGCCATAATTCGACTGTGGGAGGTCGAAGTTCAAGCTTACGCAAATGATTTGGTGATCCTGTTAAAAGGAAAAATGAGAAAGCAATCTCAACAACACTACAAGAAGTACTAAACATCATTCTAAAATGGTGCAAGAAAGGGGAAATATCCATTAATTCGCATAAAATGGTAAAAGTGCCACTCACCAGAAAAAGGGCGAACTCAAACCGCTAATCCTGGGAGGTGAAACCATACAATTTGCAACGGAGTCGAAACATCTTGGGATAACCTAAGATAGGATGCCTAATTGGAACTCGTATCTTGACAAAACAATCAAGAAAGCAAAACTTGTCCTATGGAACTGTCGCAGGAATAAACCCAAAGCAGTGAATATACACAGAGGTCATCAGATGGATGATATCCTGTTGTGTGGTGAAGCAAAGCATTATAACAACATAACAACTGGTCAAAACAAAACTTAATAACCTTTAAAAGCAGGCCTACTTGCTCATTACGGGGGCGATCAGAAATACCCCGACAGTCGCCATCGAAGTATAACTTGGATTGCAGATATGCCTGCAAGAGGAAGCCATAAGAACTACTTACAGGCTGCACCATTTCATAAAGGACATCTCGGTAAACAAAGTCTGGATGGACTCAACCGAACTAGTTGAGAAAGTATGCAATCACAGCACACTTGGAATGCCGTCAGACCTAATGCCAAGAAAAACACTAAACACGAGTTTATGCTCAGTAAACATACCAGACCGAGGAGACATGGATCAGAAACGGATGGACCTAGAGAAATTGGACATCCGAGTATATTCAGACATCTCTAAAACCAATTTTGGAATAAGAGCAAAAATATACTGCACTAACCCAAGAACAGAGAAATCTATCTGCCCTGAGAAGCACTCATCAATTTTTCAGGCGGAAGTACATGCCATTGAAATCTGTGCAAGAATGCTTAACCAAATGCAACTTGAAAACCACTTGAGAACCACCAAAATCTATAGTAACAATCAGGCGGCTTTAAAAGCGCTAGAATCCCCTATCTGCACATCTAGAGCAACATGAAGCTGCGAAAACAAGCTCATACTGATTGAGAAAGGGAACAAAATTACCCTAACATGGATTCCGGGATATGCTGGGCTCACAGGAAATGAGGCGACTGACAAGCTAGCTAAAAAAGGAGCAAAATCCAACCTGATAGGAGGTCTAAAACCTGCATTAGAGTGTTTTTGTGAACTGTTACGATAGTAAAAAATTGTGCCGCACCATAGGAAAAGGGCGGTTTAGGCGGATCTTTTCACAAGTAAATACCGTTATTGTCATAAGATCATATCAAGGAATAACCGTCGTCATAAACGTAGAATAATAAAAACTTAGTAAGAAATCTATAATAATTATAAAATATTTAATTTCCATAAAAATGCATTTCATTAGATAAGTACCATTACTTTAATGAAGTATGGTAGAAAAAAGCATAAAGAGTTCATAAACGGTAATATTGTTTATAATTTAAAGCATAACCTATTAATAATAAATATTTATCATGTAAATATTTTTTTGACGACGTCACTGGTAAGGATTACTTGTGTCAGTGGAATCAACAATAAGATCGAGCGGCGTTGCGATGTTGTTGCCTTTTTCTTTATTATAGGGACATTATCTATATTCATTTACTTTGAATGTTGACTTCTTTATAGAGTATCTTATCATATTTTATGAAAAAAAAATGCTTCATATTTTATTAAAGAGAAACAATATAATTATGCGCCTATCAAAATAAGTGACAAATTGTGTTTTTTTCCATTTCTACCATACATCAGAAATGTTGCAAGTAAACAAACGGCTCATAGTTCCACGGCAATGCTAATTCTAGCCTTTCAATGTTCTAAGATGGTCGCAACGGATTTCTACGCATTGATGACTAAAATGATCGAGCCCAATATAGCGTCGGGGGTCATAACATCACTATTTACTATACAAAAACAAATATCAAATGCCGTGCCGTTACTTTCAATTTTTAGATTTACTCTCCTATTTACAAAAACATGATTATTTCCAATTCCCTTTATGGTAATAAATGCAGGCTCGAAATGGCACTCGAGGTTTTTACCAACTTTCTTAGATAATAAACTCTGCTCAAGTATCTACCAAACATTTTACTTTAGTACGCTGTACTATACAATTTGCACAAAAATTACGTTCTAACTGTACTGAAGAATAAATAATTTCTGATGTAGAAGGTCGGTCGCGTCGTTTTAAAAAACACTCCGTGGCATAAAGGCCACGTTTTTTACAATAAGCACAAACAACTTCAAACTTAGTTTGATGGTCCCGTAAACCCCTTTTTGATCCCGAATTAAAAGTATTTAACTTGCGTTTCTTAGGACAAAGGCGACTAACATAGTGTCTCTCATTACATGAATAGCATAAGTCTGAACCACCACAAGAAGAAAAACATTTTATTTTATAACTGGTATTTTAGTTAAGAGAGACAAAATGATACTGACCGATTTTACATTACTGTTAAAAGCAGCCGTTTAAAGGTGATTATCAAAAATATTTTCTAAAACAATTTCCACAATTTAAGATGTAGACAAATCAAAATTTAACGAATTAATTAAAAATAATTTTTTTCTGGCATACTCACTGTAGGATTTTGCTTCATTGCTAGTGTACTGACTAGTCTTGTGAAGTTTTTCACTTAAATTACGCTTGGCTGGATAAAGGCTTAACAACTCGTTCCTAAACTCCACCCAGGACTTGTCCAAAGACTTCCACAAAGAAAACCAGCCCCTGGCTTCACCGGCCAGTCCGTTGGCATTCCTCGCCAAAAGCTCATGACTGGACCAGTCAAAAGTCTCTCCCAACTTCTCCATTCCATTACACCAGTTAGAAGCACCATCATCATCTCGGTTAGGGTTAAAACACGGTATATCAAAAGATGTTGACACTGTCGGTCGTACTCTTTTAGGTCTTTAATATACTCAGATAAAATTTTCGCGAATTCTTCGATTGTGGAACACATCACGCAACGAAAAAAAAAGTATATATTTTTTTTTAATGGGTTGAACATCTGATGATTGCCGATAACACACTTTGCGGAAAGTCACGAATACTATCCCACTTCTGATGTAATATTCAACAATGAAATATTTTAATTTAAAAACAATTTAATCTATTTACGATTAATTACAAAATGACGCTCACTGCGCCGCTTAGAAAAAAATAAAAAAAATATTAAAACTAACTATTGAACGTTCGGAGCGTAATCATCTTAATGAGGCTCAAAAGCTCTCTGCCTGTCTTTCTTCCTGTCGTCCAGGTTCGCAGGTCCGGCCCCTGTTGTTGGCACCCCCTAACAGTTAGGTACATAAGGATCACAATAAATTATCAATACAGTATCAATACAAGTACAATATTAAAAATGTCCAATAGTCAGGTGTTTTGGATATCAGATTTCGTTGCTCGGTTCCCAAGAAATAGCATTGTAGTAGGTACTCTTAATCCTGACATATACCTATTCTAAATATTACTTAGTGGTAAAATTGTAACTTATTTAAATCTACTAGAAAGTGACAGGCTACTTATAACTAACAGTAAACGGAAAATATTAATAAAGTTAACAAACGATCAATATAACCAACGATCTACAGCTAAAGTTATCGCAATTTACATAATTCCTCCCGATATCCTATAGTTCAGAATAAATGTTAATTAGCTCAGACGGCGTTATGTAAATCTCATTAATGCCTTGAAATAGACAAGAGGGGAATAACTAAAATTACAAAATGTTCATTCAGAAATACGGGTTTTGATGCATGTACATGGTTTATTTATATTTTGCAAATTAGTTTAACAATTTTCCGCACTATTGGATTACATTTTCAAAGGCTACGGCATACGATATACTACCCTCTGGGCGTTATTATAAATGTAATGATGCTATTATTGTTGTTTGGGCCATTACGAAGGGAATTGAAGAGTTGATTTTCAGATTTAAATGTTAAATGACATTTTGAATTCAGTTTAAATCTTTAAGCAAATTAACAGGATCTTAGGTAAAGTATGGTGATATGTCACGTTGCCTCGCTGTTATATTGCGACTTCTTTTAAATATTTTCAGTCATTTATCAAAAAAACAAATAAAAATCTTTTTTTTTTCTATTTATAGTAAAAACTCTTCTGGTTCTTCAAAAATTGCACTAATTGATTTTAGTATAAAGTCAATATCTCAAAAACCATAAACAACCAAAACATAAAATATGCTTAATATATTTTTGAATCGAAAAATGTAATAAAATGTACGTGTTTTATTTAATAATAATAATAATAATAATAATAATAATAATAATAATAATAATAATAATAATAATAATTAATTAATTATACATAAAGTAGTAACATGTGTTTCGCTCCTACGATCATCACACCTAAAAAATAACGCAGCAAAACCAATTAATTATAATAAAGATCCTAAAATTAAATGAATAAGTATACCTTAAAAAGGAACGGAAGAAACGGGATTTGAAGCTACAACCCCACTAAGATTTGCTGCGTTGACCATTAGGCCATCACCGTTCATGCGGTAGCTTGAAAAGAAAGGAGGGGACTAGATAATGTTATTAAAAATGAGTTCCGGCTCAAAATTGAATAAGTTGTTAATGCAAGCCAGAAGACGAAGAGTCCAGTTTTGACAGGTCACAACAAATTAAGCTTTAAATAACATCACGAAGTGGATAGAAAAGAAGAACTTAAAACTGATTCCGCAGAAAACCACGGCAGTGCTCCTTGTTGCAAGTAAAAAAACCAAAAACATTTCTGTTACTATAAATGATAAAATTACTAAAAGACAGGAAGTTCTCAGGTATCTGGGCATTCATCTAGATAAAAATCACACCTTTACAAACCATATCGAAATCGTTGCTAAAAAACTTACCAAAGCATTAAACAACCTAAGCCGCTTAATTCCAAAAACGTATAGACCATGCGAAGGATGCAGAAGAATATTGGCCTCGATAGTAGAGGCTATTATTCTTTATGGTACATCGATATGGGAAGATCGAAGCCATAGAAAAGGAAACGCACAGAAAAGTTCTCATTAGTACGTAACGAAGAACTGCAGTTCGAATATTTTGCACGTACAGAACATCGTCTACAAAGGCACTGATGGTAGGAGCAAGAACTCCTTCAATACACTTCCACTTGCTAGCAAGGCAGAAAGCTTAAATAGAGAGGGAAGTAAAAGAGGCCAGAAACGTGGAATTACAATCACGATAATGGCACAGCAGGTGGGATAAAAAAGCTCATAACCAACACATAAGACCTTGGGTGAAAAGGAAACTTGGTGAAACACACTTTTACCTGATGCAACTACTAATCGGTCATGGAAATTTTTAAGCCTACCTAAAATGGTTTAACTTAGGTTAAATAGAGAAATGGTATTATTCTGGCGGCATCGATTCAGTTAAACATACATTCTTCTACTACCCTAGGTAGTGACTATGAAAACCAGTTGCAGAACCAACAACTGGTACACTAGACAACCGTTTCTGCCATTCTGGTGTGGCAGACGGTCACTTCTCTGGCAATCTGGATAGAAATATGCATTTTTACAAGAGATATGTTTATCATTAAACGAAGAGAGATAGCAGACTCACCTTTAAAGTTATGGTTTCGCTTGTGCGTCTGGAGGTTTGCGTTTCGACGCAACCGCTAGTCGCCGCGTCTAGCAGTGCGGTAGAGTGTTTTCATTTAAGCGTTTGACTATAATTTTATTTTCGCAATCATTTGTTATATCTCGACGTGCAAAGATGTATAAACGCTTATTATGTGCTCTTTTATTGGATAAGGATGAAGAAGAAGAAGAATATTTAAAATTATTTAAGAAGAAACGTCAGAAAACTCAAGATTTCTTTAAAAAACGATCTACAGAAGGCTACTATAATATCTTAATAAGAAATCATCTAAATGAGGAAGAAAAGAAGTTTAGAGCCTTTTTTAGACTAAACCATGATTAGTTTCAGTTTGTGTTAGGCCTTGTAAAAGATGATCTTCAAAAAATGCCAACGCGATTTCTAAGGCATCCCGTAATACCTAAAGAAAAATTGGCCAGTACTTTAAGGTAAGTTTTGATATTTATTTTAAATTTATAATGATATTTATATGAATATTTACATTAAAAAACAACACAGGCAAAATCAATGAAAAACGCTTATTTTCACTTACGTCTTTACTTTATTGATGAAGTACCTATATATAATAAAAAACAAATAAAAATTTCTTCTTAAATCTTACTAAAATCAACAATTCTAAAAAAATAACTTAACTAAAATAGTATAATCAAGGCTTAATAGAAGGTGCTTTTATTATACCTACTAAATTAATGTAAATAATTAGGAATTTTCGGGAAATGAGTGTAGATAAAGACCATGTTGTGTTGTGCTTTCATTGGACTCATTATTAGGTAAACAGTTTTCTGGCAAATATTGGTTCTGACCTGCGATAACCTTATAATTGTTGCTTGCTTGGCGGAGATGGATTTGAGGTACGGGGTCAATTTATGAGGTTTTTTAATGACGAGGAACAAGTTGATTGGTAAAATGTCTATATTACTAGAACTAGTAGTAATCCAAATTAAATAATATAAATAAATAAAAATCAAGTAAATACCTACCGTTTTTTTCCAACAATACTCCTATTTTTTCCCATATTGCGTCCTTAATAGTCAAGTTTTTATAGTCGCGTTGCTCGGGATCAAATATCGCAAAATATTTCCTCACTTCCTCAATTAGTTTTTCATCCTCAAAAGCAGAAAATTTTTGCGCCATAATAATAAACACAATAAAAACATATGTTTGCTTGTACAACGGCTGCGTCCAGACTGAGACACGTCCCAGTAGATTGTCAGATGCAGACCGCCGGACGTCGGGCAGTACGGCTAGGACGCACAAGCAGTAACGGTTTCAGGTAAATCTCATTAGCCCAGTTAATGCTATTTTAAATCTAACGCTAATAAGTTAAATTAACATTATTATATATAATCCTATGGTTGGAATCTTTGGTGTGATCCTCAAATTACGAGACAGTCTTACCACTAACCAAAACTCTTTATTTTTACTCTCGACACGTATTTCGCTAACCATGTTTAACGATGTTAACTGCTTGAGAGAGAAGTTTTAATCTTCACTCGAAGATGCTAACATCGTTAACAACATTGTCAAACATGTATCGAGAGTAACAATAAAGAGTTTTGGTTAGTTGTAAAACTCATAATTTGATTATTATATGTGTTAATATATAGCTAAAAATTTCCTTTTTTGAAAATGTGTATGAACTTGAAAACAGAGAATCGATGAACCTATTTGTAAACAAAGCACTCCCCTTGCCCCTGAGCATATGTTGAACTCAAACAAAGTTGTTGTTTATCTAGTCTTTTTTGTTCTATGATCATAAATAATAGAATGTCTATACCTCAGTGTAATACTTTTACATTTAGAAGAGTTATGTCATTTAAGTATATGAATATATGAGAATCATCCGTTAGTAAGGCGCGATCTAAGTCTGAACCACAGTAGCAAGAATTATACTAGTGCAGTTAATAAAATCCATATCAACTGTTACTCATTACATTTAAAAAAAAATTAAAACAGCACCTCATATAAAAAAAAGCAAGAGAAATTTTTTGTTTCTTACCATCCGAAAAACTCAATATTTGAGTTCAAAATTCTTATTCAATACTTTATAGACTCGGTGCGACAAATATATAGTACTAGCTGAATGCCCGCGGCGTTGCTTTCGTGAAAATAAAAGAAAAGTCGAAGAAGGCCTCCAATAATAGTAAATGCAACCCACAATACACAAAAATAAAATCCGAAGCCACGGCTCAATGATTGTACATGCAACCCACAATACACAAAAATAAAATCCGAAGCCTCGCTTCATTGATAGTACATGCAACCCACAATTGCCACGCCGTTTTTCTTGAGGTCAAGGGGCGCGATTAATATAATATAATTATTATAAAACCAAGACACAAATAATCTTAAAAATGATTCATTAGATGCAGAGCGAGCGGTAAGACTGAATCGAGTAGTCACCTCTCGGGTATTAGTCTCGCATGGACCCGCCTTGTTGTTATGTCTACCAAAATATAAATAATACAGAGGCACTTTTTCAATCGTATTTATTTTTCAGTTTTATGCCGCTATGCGATACTTATCATATCGCTAACACCTCTTATTAGTGGAATTTCAAAAAGTTCGTTCGTATCCGGGGCCTACATTATAAAAAAACCTTGTTGCAGTTAATTTTTTTTTCTTAAGTTGATGCCTGCGACTTGTTGGTGCGGGCAGTCTCCGTTCAAACTCCGAAGCCACGCCTCCTTACTTGTCGAGGTCACGGGTAATAATTTTCCCATTTTTTACCACTTATCGGTGCCTACATTATAAAAGGTACCCGTTGGCAAAATTTCACGTTTCTAGCTATTGTAGTTTGGGTTCTGCGATGATGAGTCAGTCAGTCAGGACAAACTCTTTTATATATATAGATTGTCGATGCGAATACTATTGTAGGGGGGGGCCTTACGTACTCGCTGTATGCCCACCCTCTAACCTTTGACGACGCAGGGTATCCGTCAACCCCCCTCACTATTTTTTTGTACAGTTATAGGAGAAAAAGTTGACAAAATGCCTCGGGCGCCATTCTAAGCAATTAAAGGAGCTTAGAGTCCCCTCTAGCCTCTCGGGTAAGCCTTTAGACAGTGGAGAAACCAGATAGAAATTGAAAGTAGACTGTCCGGTTATAATGAGATCTTATTACTCTTAATCTTTATTATTACAAATACTAATAAGTAACAGGTTTGGTTGTTTAAAACTAAATGAACAAAAGTGTCCTTAAAATCTAATAATCCCCATTACCAATTTCTATGATTAAGCACAGGCAGTTATTTGGGAAAATGTACCGGAAAATTCGGCACTCTATTAATGACGCAAAATAGTATGATTTAAGGGACGGGGTTATGATGTTTTGTACAAGCGGTTACGGATGACATTCGTTAAGCAAAGCCGGAAACTCAACACCAATCAAGCGAAGCAATCTCAATCAATCGGTCAACATTTATCTCTGCTCTGTTGCTATACGAATAGTAATTATGACATCACGGACTCGGTTATTACTCGTCTCTCACTATCTTGAGAAGCCAAGTAATAATTAATAAACGCGGCTACTGCCTGCCCTGCAAAACACGAAGAAAGATAGTGTCCACAGTTTTAAAAATAAATTGAACGGGACGGAACGATATCAATAGCAACGGATTCGATAAAGATCTTAATACGCGAGCTTGGAAGCGGCCGGTAAACTGTCAACAGGTGGCTCTTACCTAACCCAATTCACACTGTCAACGTCAAGACAAAATTAAACGTAAATATTGAAAATTGAACGGTATTGAAATATGGAAAAATTACTGGTACTTCGCTCGAAAGGTATGGTACGACCTTACTGCGACGAATGTGAATCCTTGGTGGACCTGGATCCTTTTTATACCTATCGCAAGAATTTGAATGCCGACGACTCACGAACATCCTCGGAACCAATCGTTGAATAAACATGCAAACTTAATAAAAATAGAGTTTTTCCTCATGAAAACGGTACGGATTTAAAGGCTATAAAAAGGGTATTTCTAAGTGAAAACAGCGGGACAAAAATTGGCCACATGTGTACAAGAAAACCGTTTTTTCAGGAAAACCGCGGGAAACTGGATCATGATTTATATTATATTTTGCCGCACCGGGCATGCGCCTTCATTTAACAGCGCTTCCCAAGGTAGGTAAACCTTAAAACTTGCAAAATAGAACATGTAAATAATGCAACAGCATGAAAGGAAAATTTCATGAAAATAACCGGAAAACTGGAAGCATAGTGATGAAAACCCTCTCAGTTTTAGGCATTTGTGGTTCCTTATTATCCTAAGAATAACCAGGGCTGAAAACAATAAGGCCAGAGACTACAACATAGTCAACGGAGAACTAGGCATAACCTATAAGAAATCAAACCCTTCCAGGATACTATCAGGCTAGAAACCTCTTTAAGTTGGTTTCTTTATGTATATTTACAATTATAAACCCCTCATGACTCACAGGTAAAGCTTAAAATGCATCTCTCCGTTATGCAAATTACAAATTTAGAGGTTAAAATGTTAACGGAGCAAAACCATCTAAGTTGTCTTATAAAGGACTGCCTGGGCTTACCCTTATTACTATAAAATAAAGACAAAAACTTGTAACTTCGTTACACTATTTCTGAATACCTTAATACCAAAAGTGCAACAGTAGGGTTTCAACTGAAAGTGAAACTGGTTAATGAAGATAACTTTTCTGAGCAGTATCGGAGATTGAGTTTAACGCCTCTGGTGTAGATGGAATTAGCCTTGAAATGTTGAAGCTGCGTTCTCTAACAATTCTGCTTTGCCTGTTGATCTTTTTA
Source organism: Anthonomus grandis grandis (assembly GCF_022605725.1). Lineage (NCBI taxonomy): Eukaryota > Metazoa > Arthropoda > Insecta > Coleoptera > Curculionidae > Anthonomus > Anthonomus grandis. The sequence continues at coordinate 2,738,289 of NC_065561.1, forward strand.
TTTCCTCCATACGAAGGAGCCTTTTGACTGCGTAATAAAAATGGCTGAAATCTAAAGTACTGTCTAAAGTATTTTAAAAGCTTATTTATAAGAAAATTATTAATTACTTCACTGATAATACTTGATTATCTATGTTGCAGTCTGGACAGGATTTATATTGTCACAGCACTCTTAAAGGCTTTAGATGACATTCTTTTAGCGGCCGAGAGGGGTAAAACTTCAGGACTGTTGTTGGACTTTAGCAAAGCTTTTGATACTCTGAATGCTGTGTGCAAAACATTTTTCACTATGGTATTAAACTTGACACTAGTCAACTTGTTTGCAGTTATTTAGATGACAGATTACAGTCGATCACAGTTGAAGGGCTTAAATCCAAGCCGTTATACAGATCGTGTTTTCGTTCGTTACTTATAGGAAACCGCATAGAGGCGAAATTTTGCAACGTCGCGCGTGTACAATGTGTACAGACATGACAATGTGTAAAACCCGCATAGAATTGTAATCTTAAAATATTTAATATGCTGTGTTTTGCATAATGAAAATTAAAGCGTTATTCTAATAAAAAATAAAATATCAACTCTGATAAAAATATAATAAAAAATCAGAAATGAAACTCTAATAAACAAACTTAACAACATATCATTTTTTAAATAAAAGGCTCAAATAAACCGCCTTCTTTCGCTAAACAAAAACTTAACCTATCGTAAAAGCTATTTCGCACCTCGAAAAGAGTTTCAGGTAAAATGGAATTGGCACCTTCGACAATTTTATTTCGCAACTCCTCTAAATTTGTTGGCCTACTAAATTCATGCTTGTAAATGGTCTGCTTAAGGTAACCCCACAGATAAAAGTCATTTGAAGACAAATCTGGAGATCTAGGAGGCCATTTAATATCGCCAGTCCCACTAATAAGGCGGTTAGGAAAAGTATTTGTTAAAAATTGTTTTACCCTAGCCGCGTTATAAGCTTGCCGTAATTCAAGAGATTCCGCTTCACGGGTATTAAACTGAAGCTCATCGCATAGGTCACAGGTGTCGTTGTCAGGACTCTTAAAGGAGTAGTTATATTCATAGTTAAATATCTCTGAATATATCCACTCCTTTGCAATGTTTTCGGCTTCAAGACCATTCTCTTGAGATTCTTCTAAATAAAGATTATACATCCTACTTATATTCAAATGATTGAGATATTTCTTTTTTGTTTTTTCCCGGGAATAGTGTGACTCGCAAGCTGGAAATTTCGAAATATGGGCTCGAACAACGTTTCGAACCTCCTCTGAGATTTTGTTGACAGGTACGTGTTTTTTTTTTATCAGGTGTTACAATGCCTCCATCCTTTTTCTTTTTAATTGCAGTATCCACTGTTTGCTGAGAGATGCTCAGTGTATTTAAACAAAACTTTTTGCAAACCTTTTCTTTTACTCCGCCTGTTTCAAAACTATAGTTATTAGTAAAATTTATTTTTGCCCATCTTTGACCAGTTACCTCCCTACGTCTTTTTATTGGTATTTGAGAAACGTTGGATGCTATGTATTGCCTTCTTACATTTATTGTTTTTGATGGGCTCCAGAAATTCTTATGAATAATTTGGCGACGCTCCTGAGAAATTTTATTCACCACACGGTTCTTTAAGATATTTCGTTTTCATAATACGATTGCCACTGTCCGTTTTGTATTCTAATCCTGAATACCGTATTCTTTTTGTTACATTTTTTTTCCAAATTTTTGGATCTCGTCTTCTTTTTCGGATTAGTATTTTAGTTTGTACTTCGCATTGACCTAGTTCAGCATTAGATGCACCTTCGTCTTCATCTTGCTCAGCTTCATCATCAGATTCATCTTCTAATTCTGATGATGAATAATTAGGATCCGCCACATCGTCATCACTGCCAAAATCTAATAATTCTCGGTCTGGAGTTCTATGCGATTGATGCTCCTCACCTTCTGCCGTTACATGTTTTTTTAATCTCCCTTCTGAATTGTTCGAATCTGCGCTTAAACTAAATGCTGATTGCGATGGCAGTACACATCCTATTTGGGAATCCCTGTTTTCACGACTGGTGTTTTCTGAAAAACAAAAACATAAATTTATGATAAATAGGATGAAATTATTGGATTGATTGGATAAAATGTTATGAAATATTAGTCAAAATTATTTAAGCTAGATAGTTTATAAAATGTAAGTGCTTTAAAAACTTACCAGGTGTTTCCATTTTATTAAATCCTATCTCAAAATTCATTTGAAGGTTCTCTGGATATTCAGGTTTACACCCACTAGGAGGATCATCTTTTTTACCTTCGACAAATTCTGGAAAAATAATATTTCTTTCCTAAAATACCTATCACTTTTTTTTTAATTTAACACAAATATGTTAAGTCCTAATTATTATGCTATTTAATGCTAGGGGTAAACTATATTAAGTCCATTCTATGACTTAATTAATGTAAAAAAAAACTATTAATTAGGCCAATACGTTATTTAGTTTGTTCCTTCTATAGTAACAAGTATTTTTTACGTACCTGATTTTCTTATTCTGTTTGGACCTTGCTGATTTTTATCCTTTCCAGTTACTTCATCAGGTATCACCTTACCTAATATTTTAGCGGTCCTAGAAGACCACGGGGTCGTCAAAGTTGACGGTGTCGATGACATTACTACCTACCTCAAAAAATACACCCTTAAAACAATTTTAATCAAACAATAATTTTTAGCTCTCCCGAAAAAAATTTTTATTTACGGATTTAATACATTAGACTAAATACGAAATCCCAAGCCAAATAAGGTTAATGCGACTTAACATTGTTTGGGTTTGTGCGCTATGTGGACTTAACATTTTTCAAAATTGGCTATCTACAGTAATTTTTAAGATATGTTAAATCTAAAAATATCAAAAGATGCTGGGCATAATGTTATGTGATTTAACATATTAAGGTTGATTTTTGTTAATTTGGACTTAACATAGTCTTGCTCTGGGGTACAGATATCCTTTTTGTTGTTGGCATTAGTGTAAATAAATAATTTTTTTTTTCAGTTTCCAAAAGATCAATAAGACTGGATGAAAACTGCTAATGAGTTCGTGAGAAGATGGCAGTTTTCTCACTGCCTTGGCGCTATTGAAGGAAGCACGTACAAATTGTACCACCAGCAAGAAGTAGATTCTCCTATTTCGATTACAAGAAGACGCACAGTAATCCATTTATTGTCATGGAGGTGTTATTGCTAACACGAAGTTTTATGAAAAACTGAAAGTGGCAGTCTGCGTCTACCAAAGCCTGACAGAATGAAAAAGAGTGATTAAATATCGCCCTATGTTTTTATAGCAGATGAAGCATTTTCATTGCATAACGATTTACTACAACTACACTGCTCAACAATCGAAGTCGATATTATAAAAATCTGCAATTTTAGTTTACCAATGATTTACAATACAACAAAATTAAATGTAATAAATAAATCTCTATTAAGTTCACTCACAATAGCCCAAAAAATTAAATAAATAAAAAATTAAATAAACAGATATCTCCTAAAAAATTTAAATTTTTAACACACAACAGGAAAAATTAAAATAAAATTACACCCTGTAAAGCGTGCCCCAAAGTCCTGTCATGAAAATTAATACCTCGTAGGTCTACCCCTGGCTCATCTTAGTGCTGTCATCTTGTTTGGCATAGTTCTTATTAAGTTGTTAATGTAGTGTTAAGGAATGTTTTGCCATATTTTCGGTAATTAATTGGCTAGTTGTTCTAAGGTTAGAGGTGGCTGTTCGAGCTGGTTTAATCTTCGAGACATTTCGGCCCATACATGTTCAATGCAATTCATGTAGGGTAAATGTGGTGGCCAGTCCATTCTGGTAATGCCATGAAATTCAATGCGATCATTGACAATTTGGCACGGTGCGGGCGCGCATTATCATTGATTAAAACGAATTCTTCGCCTATTGCACCAAAAAATGGTACAATTATGTTCTCTTTAATAATGTCTCTATATCGTATAGCGTTCATTGTTTCATTCCCCAAACGCAAACTGAACCGCCACTAAAAAGGGTAGTGGGCGCCATCAAATTTTCATGGTATCGCTGTACCCTTTCCCTCCACACCAAAATTCGACCAACACACATATGCAGCCGAAATCTGGACTCATCCGTAAACATACAAGACCTCCAGTTTTGAAAATTCCAATTACTGTGTTCTATTGCCCACCGATTTCTGCATGCACGATGTTCCCCCGTCAACCGTGGATGTGTGGCACGTCGTCTGGCTCTTAAATCGGACGCATGTAATCTTCTTCTAACAGTCTGATTAGAAATTACCCTCCCAGTAGCATGCCTTAAGTAGCTGTTAATTCTCGAAGCCGTAAGTGTTCGGTTTCTTCTTGCGGTTACTGTTATATAGCGGTCTTGAGCATGAGTTGTAGCACGTTCTCGGCCTCCACCTTGCCTGTAAGCTGCAGACCCAGTCTCTACATATCGATTCCATGCACGACTCACGACACTTTCGGACACATTTAGCCGGTTAGCAACTTCTTCTTCAGTTAGGCCCTCCTGTAGCCAACATACTAATTGCTCAAGTTGCACTGTTTCTAACCGTCGTAGAACCATTATTTTTAAGAAAGTAAGAAATAAGTAAAGAGATTTATTGGTAACAATGAGAATAATAAAGTCTCTACAAGCACTTTTATGTGACTAAATTGTTAGGATTTTGAAACCGAATTCTTTAAAAGAGATAAGAATGTATGAAAAAAAAAAACGACAAAAAATATTTGCTATCAACAGGATTTACTCATAGCATAAAACGCAACATGATGAATTTAATTTTTTTAGGCAAATTTCCGTAATTTATAAAATATTCAATTCGATTGTTGAGCAGTTTATTTCCTACATAGAGGTTGGATAGGATGACAAGAATTTTTAAGTACCGTTTGTCTGGAACTCGACGTATATTTTGCTATATTTTGCTGCATAAATTAACTCAGTATGGTTTTTCAGGGAGATTATTTAATTTATTTCATTCCTACTTGATTGGTAGATCTCAATATGTTGAATATGAGGGCTTTAAATCGAAACTTTTTAACGTAACGTCGGGTGTGCCACAGGGCTCGAACCTGGGTCCGCTCCTGTTTAGTTTTTTTATAAATGACTTGATTGAGTCACTCACTTGTCATAGGCTGGCTTTTGCCGATGATTTGAAGCTATATTTAAATGTATATGGTTTGGAGGATTGTGTTTTTCTTCAGAACTGTCTAAATACATTGGAGGTATGGTGTGCTGTTAACAGGTTAGGCTTGAATGCGGCTAAGTGTAGTGTGGTCAGTTACTCTAGATCAAAAACACCCTTAAATTTTAATTACTTTATTAATGATACTATTTTGAGTAGATTAGAGCAAATTACTGATCTTGGTATAACCTTTGACTCTGAATTTACATTCGTTCCACACTTCAATAACATAGTCAAGTCAGCCCTGAGAGGGCTTGGGTTCATAATTAGAAGTTCTCAGAGTTTTACTTTGGAGTCTACATTAAAACTGCTTTTCTGTTGCTTTGTGAGATCAAAACTGGAGTTTGGCTGCATTATATGGAACCCGCTCTATCGGAATCATGTTGGTCTGCTTGAATCTGTTCAGCGTAGATTTGCTAAGTTTTTGGCCTTCAGGCAGGATGGCATATATCCGGTAAGAGGGTTTGATCATCGGCAACTATTGGAACGCTTCAATCTACATCCATTACAACTCAGAAGAATGATCTTCTCTGTAAAATTCCTGCATGGGTTACTGAATGGATTCATTGATAGTCCTGTACTTCTTTCCGGTGTACGTTTCATGGTGCCTAGGCTTAATGCTAGACATCCCCTAACATTCTTTCTGCCAAGGCCTCATACTAACATCCTGTTGAAATCGCCACTATATACAACATGCGCTATATTTAATCGGATCTGTCACATGTGCGATATAAATTTCTCTCCGGTTCATGTGATTGTCGATATCTTGGTGGATCATTACTCTTGGGATTAAGACACATGTGTTTAAGTTATAGTTAGTAGGTATATTGCAGTTAATTTAATTTAATTTAATTTTGTTGAATATGTGATTATCTTGTTAAACTTTTATAATTGGGTTTTTATATCATATTAATAGTTATTTGTTCTAATTCTTTGGATAACTTTTGAGAATGTGACTTTACTTTACTCTTTTTCTTTTCTTTTCATTCTTTTAGGTTTGTTTGTGTGTGTTTTTTTTAACTATATTTTTCATTGTTTTGCAACTGTTTCCTGTTATTGGGCAAGTTGCCTGTTGGAAATAAAGGCTTATTATTATTATTATTATTATTATTATTGAAAATGCGTTTGCAATAATGGCTTCTCGCTTTAGAAGTTTTTACACGCAAATAAATTTGGATATTAAAAATTGACATTGTAGTAATGACTTGTTGTGTACTCCACAATTACTTAAGAAGAACATGTTCTATGCAGTATACACATCTGGAGGATTTAGATTATGAAAATCTAGAGGATGGCTCCGTAAAAGAGCGAGATGCGATCCTTCTGTTCTGCATAACCTTTAACATGGATCTTGTGGACTTGTAAAAAAAGATACAAAAGCAATACGAGATACATTAAAATCATATTTTGTAATAGAAGGCTCGGTTTTCTGGCAAGACAAAGCAATTTCTTATAACAATGTTTAATTAGATCCTTTAGTAATAATGTAAAAGAAGATGTAAGGAAATAAAATAGCAAAAAATTCTTAATTGTCCTATTTATAAAAAAAAACCTTGAAAGAAGACTAGCCGTTCAATTTGATATATAGATAAAATTGCCGCAGCGTAAAAATGCGAAGACAGCAAGACTGGATCAAAAAACTAATAGCCTAATATTAATTTACAAACTTCATTGTAACCAACCTAACTAATTAAATTTTCAGATGAAAACACCCAGAAAACAAATTTTAATGTTGCCATAACATTATTCATACGTTGCAACAAATATAAATTTCTTACCTGTTCATCTGAGTCATTATCTATATTACTAAGTGTCTATCTTGGTGTTCCTTGATCATTCAGAAATGCTAGAAGATTAAAGTACCACAGAGCTGGTTGATAAACATCATCTTTGCCCACCCCAGAACGGCATTACTTCTGAATTTATTATTTTTTTCGGTCACGGTCGCTGTACATTTTGTTTTTTACGTTCCACAAACGTGGTTTACTTTGTTGTGTTGAATTCTGCAATAAATTCTCTCGACCACTGTCTTATGCCCAACATTTTGTACTTCAACACACAAGCGCTCAAGAAAAAGAAATAAATTTTATAGGATAACAGCAAAGAATGCAGCCAAAACAGACAGTTTAACGTATACACGTTCAATCTTACCTGACGTTTTACCGAAAACAATGCTTCTGTCGATCAGTTCAACAGGTCCGTTTTCAGTCCTAGGTAAAACCTACGTTTTGTTGTCTACACGCAACGTTTTGCATGATCTGTTTAAACTCTTCAAGTAAAACGTCAACTAAAGGGTTACGTGTAGACTGACCTTAAGAATAAACTTCAAAACGTGCAGAATTCTTACATGCATTTGAATTTACGACCGAATTTTAGCAATAATTTATAATCATAATTGTTATATTCATAAATATAAAACAGCACTTTTAAGACATTCCTTTGAATTTTAAATAAGCCATGCATACAATACAGTAGAACTGAGAATGAAAAGTTTGATTGCTCTATTACGTAAAAAACAAAATTTTACAAATCGCAATGTGATAGTCTTTTATGACAGCGCAACTAAATTGTCCCAGCTTAGCTAGTGAATTGCAAGTTAATTTAAATTATACATGAAATGTTATAATATTGTCCAATTTTCAGTTTAATCAATCAATTAATTAATGATAAATGAATACTTGACTTCCGATATATTATTAGCATTATCGTAGTAATCTGCTAAACTTATTTACATCGCTTAACATTGAATTTCATTTAAATGACCCTCCTCGCAAACAACATTATAGAATATTCAAAGCCATATTACATAGCCTCAAACCTTAATAATGTGTATAAAATAGATATTATAAATTGACTTTATTGGATTAAATTTAAGCGACTAATATGTTTATTTTGATGAGAACGATACATTTGTTGGCTATAGCCAATTCAAAAGCAAATTTAATACTAAATATTATAATTTTTTTACAGGAATTAAGAAACTTGGCTCTCTATGATTCTGCTTTTCTGAGATTCATATTACTTTTATATCATTATACAGGATCCTCGGCATAGAGATCTTGATACCTGTTGGAGATGCAGCTTAGGTTAAAATAAAGAACGCTGTGTTCTTTGTAAAATATTTACATGCTGATACCTGTCACTGATTTTAACATATTGACAGGTTGTTCTTACTGTAATTATCGAGTTGTTGTTATTTTAGTGATATTTGCAGATTTGATTTTAATTTTTTTTATTAGGTAATTAATATTTTATTATAAATAACGTGCTACATTTATACGTGAAACTCAAATACATCATTCTTCCTGAAAACAGACGAAAAGCATATAGAAAGGTCTATGAGGAAAGATGTACTGCAGGCTAGCCCTCTAGGAGTCTTTCTAGACCTTGAAAGAGCATTTGACCACACTCAATCAACCATGTCATAGCTACACAAGGTATACATCCTATGATAGGCGGTTGAGTCAACCAAATGCTAAACTATAGGAAGGTGACAGCGAATCTCAACAACACCACGTATATAGGAGAACCCCAGGGGGGAAGTACTTTTACCGCTACTCTGGAATGTTGTCTCGAACAGCTTGCTGACACGACTAGAGAGACAGTATATATTCACTGAGGGATACGCGGACGACATCGTTCTACTAGCACGAAAGGGCAACCAGGCTCATGTATTCAAAAAAAATGTAAAAAGCTCTGCACGTTGACAAACACTACTGCATAGAGGAACGACTAAGGGTAAATCCCGAAAAACCCACCCTAGTTGTGTAGTGCTCTTTGGCAAATATCTAGAATTCGAAAATTAGGTCAAATATCTAGGGATGATCCTGCGTAAAAACTTATCTACAAGAAGCATGTAATAAGTAATACAAATAAGACCAGGAAAGTTCTTATGTACTGAGGGAATGTTTGGCAGATCATAAGGACTCTCACCAAAAATGACACCCTGGGTATACACAACAATGGTGAGACCCATCATTATATACGCAGCACTAATATAGTGGCATACGGTAGAAAGGAGGGCTGTTATTTAGATACTCAACAAAACACAAAGAACAGTTATGCAGCAGGAGTGATGTCAATAACACCGACTGCTGTCCTAGAAAATCAAACAGGGCTAAGCCTACTACATCTAGGACTACGGGCTGAAGCAATATTAGGAGCAAAAAGGCTACTATCGAATAACGTAACGATCGCAACGAAAGTTGGACACAACGCCCTATTCAATAAAATCTATAACCTTGGGAGTATGGCACTAAGAACGAAAAAAAACGAGGTCACACTGCTAGAAAAAAACCTTTGTGATTAAAGAAAGAAAGGGAACACTAGGAACAACAGTTATCCGGGTTAGGCGAGGCGGCTACTCATTATAGTACACTGCGGCCATACGATCCAAGATTGGGGTAGCAGTGGGCGTAGTATGAGATGGATAACGGCAGGCAACTCACCTTGATCCTGGGCCTAGAAGTAACAGACTTAAAGGCAAATATACTACGAATTCAAACCTGTGTCCAACTGATGAGAGAAGAGGCCCCAAGGATCTTAAACTTCGCAATCTTTACAGGAGTCTAGGCAGCAACAAATGCTTAAGGACCGTTTGAGACTAGGTCAAAGACTGTACAAAACTGCTGAGAGGATTTCCTTGACCTAGCCAAAGTGCAAAACAGGCTAAAGATAATCTTATTACAGAATATGGGTAATCATGATGCTACAAGAAGGGCAATCCAACTTGCAATAAAGGAGGTCAGCAACAGACCCATAGGGCTAGAATCAACATGCTGCGAGAGCAATAAAACATAAAAAAGGCATTTCAGACACTCCTTGCAATATGAGCATAAATACAATAAACTACTGGGAACAGCTGTCAAAGCTGAAACTGTCCAAACAACTTTTGGGCAGCTTGCCCTTAAGAAAGGGAAGAAGATAGTGGGTCACTCCAAGCAACAACTGCACAAGGTAGCAGGGCTACTCAGAGGCCATGCGCGCTGCAGACAACACCTACACAAACTTTATGCTCTGCGAAGCATTCAACCAGACTAAAGCGATAGTCCTAGGCAAAGCTATACCCTTATTAGATAGGATAAGAACCACGCCACTGGGCAAAATACTAGACTTCCTAGAAGCAACATAACTTAATATGTGGGAGTAAATATATGGGGTATTGTGCTCCCTATCACAAAGCAGACCGCAGTGCAGGGAACCAACTGGTACCACTTAGCGGAAAAGTTTTAATGGGTAACTAGGCACAGAATCTTACGCTACTGGAAGTTCAAGAAGTACCGGTGTTAAAAAAAAAATTCTTCGCCGACAGAAAAAAAAGCAAAAAAAAGTGATACATTTTGGGGCACTAAAATACTTGATACATTTTAACAATAATTCTTAATAAAGTTTAAGAAGTGAGTAATTATGTAAGTCTATTAGAGTTAACTGGAGGTTTAAAAGCATATTACTATCATCATGATCATACAGTCCTGCATGTCTATAAAAACGCCACCTGTATCCAGCTAATTACTATTCTTTTTATATAATTGGTTTATCTTAGAGCCCGTCCCATGTTTCTGTGTTCTTGCATTCGGAGTCTCCATTGAAAAATTCTCTTTTTAGAACAGTTTTACCACTAACGTATTTCGCCGACCATGTTAGCATCTTCGGTAGTGATTTGAGAGTGACACCAAATTTATCGATCATTGTTTGGCCTCGCCATATGGCCAGTTCCACTTTAGGATAGTTACACTTACAATAACGTTTGCTACTCCTGATCGCTTGCAAATTGGTTAATAGGAATCCTATCACGCAACGATAGCACTGATAATAATATAAACGATAGACAGATATATCGTTTTTTTTGGTAACTAGCAATTTGGACATCGTCGTTTTTGTTAACGTTATAGTCTATGCACTATACGTTATGGTACACACTAATGACCTTTATTAAAAAAATCAATTAAAATTAATATATACAGGGTCCTCTAACAGTGCATCGGTCTTCTATTAAGCCTAAAAAAAGGGCTAACATTTGTAACCGTTTAAAATTCTTATGGGACGTGATAGCGCATGCCTGGAAAATATTTTGAAAAAGACAGGGTACTTTAAAAAAGTGTGGCGATATAAGCGACATTTTTTTTAAACAGAGTGTCATTCATTTTATTTTATGTTTGGAAGTACCTTGGACTACTTAGTATATGCGCCAAATATGGCTACTTTGTCATGCGCAGTTTGACGACAATAATTTGTTTTTGCAAAAAAATTAAAAAATCACTACATCATTTAATTGCAGCTTCACATCAGAAATGTTAATTTAATGTCAATATTAGGGTAAATTCGGATTTTAGAAGGATGGAGTATTACTTTGACTTAAATGGTTTCTTTCTGTCATATACCGGGTGTTTGTAGTTATCATTTAAATTTTGAAGTTAAATAAAAAGCGATAAATAAAGTTAGCTTTATTTGTCGCTTTTTTCAAATGAAACACGCTGTATATTTTTATGCATTTAATGAAAAATTAATAAATAAAAATTTTTTATTATGTAAACATATTAGCTATCTTTAGTCATTTTTAAAATATTCACAAATAATTAAACAAGCATATTAAAAATATTAATCATTTTATTATTAAGTGTCATCAAGTGTCATCCGTCATATTCAAAATATAAATTAATACGTTCCTGAAAATTTCTTTCTACTTCATGTAATATTTGCAAACTTACTTAATAATAAATATACAATATTTTTTTTAAAAATAATTACAACTCAGATGAGTTACTTATTTTATTGGGTATTATGTCACTTATAGCAAAAACCAATTTAGAAAATACTATCTCGCACGATCAAAAATTGAAAAGAAAAAGAAAATAGATTTATTTACGTATTTAAAAGAAATGTGAACTTAAATCAATATACTTAATTTAATCTAAGTTCAATAAGTTTTAAATACAATAATTGATTGTAAAACACCCTGTATTTAACAATATATTTTTGACTATTTGAGTCTGCGTTAGTCAAATTACCTGTAACATCTGTCTGAAATTTGGTACTTATTAAATAATGAAAAATCAATAATTGTCATTCATTACCTGTATATAATAAAAATCCCAAAATTATACCCTAATTTTCATTAAATTATCCATATGAGCCATATGATGCTGAGTATGTAAGAAATAAATGTGAAACACGAGTGAAGTGTGGTCTCAAATGTCTAATAGATAATAAATAACTCGTGTTATTTATTGTAGTAAGCAAACATTTTAATGCAGAATAAAATGACTTTACAACATTTTTTTGATCAAAATCATCCTAATTCTGATGCTAATAATAAAGCTAAATTAATTCCATTTCCACTATATAATATTCATGTAAAATACGTAGGCACACTTTAACTTTCAAAGCAGTTGCTATTTTTGGCTGTCTAAAATCACAAATTTATTTCACAAGTCAGACCAGTAAAAAACTGCAAAATTTCATTATTTTTCTATTTTAATAACTAATTAGTATTATAACTTATTAACCTTACTAATATAAATCTAAGCTGTGTCTCCAACATGTACGGAGATCCTTAATTTAGGCACCCTAAATAAACTTAAGCCTTGTGTGTTATTATCAAAATACAAAAAAAAGCCACATAACAAAGAACAAGCTTCTAAAATGAACTATATAATTTGAGGTATTTATAAAATTAGGTCTGTAGAATGCATTCAAAATGTCTTATTCATAAGTTACACCGGTTAATTTTTACGCAATAATTTCAAACCTGTAATGATCTTTCATTTAAGTCAAGCAGCAGCTTATTCGCGTGCTTTGAGGCAATTATAAATGAAACGACCCGTTGATTAGCCAAACAAGACCTCTAATTTCCTTTATAGTTATGACGCGTTTATTTCCTTTTACCGGGTTTAACATTTCACATTTCTCCCGGTTTTTTTTTTCATAAACATCAGTTTTTGGCTCGTTAACAATAGCTTTCATTAGCTTCTGAATCATAAAAGTTAATTCAGACATTATTCATTAAAAATTAATCTTATTGCTGCAAAGAATCATGAAAGAAATCATAATGTTATTTTTAATTATGATTTTTTCTCTCATTTCATTGTGCTCAATTTTTTATACGAAGTAGCAAGGCAAGGAAGAAAATATTCACCAAGTTATTCACCAAAGTAATTTTTTTTATATAACATTTTTAAGTATTACCTTTTTAGGAGCTAAGCAAAAGAAACCACGGCATGTTTTTGATTCTTAAGCAGCATTTCCATTGAATCCATTGATTGATGATAACAAATTGATTGATTGATTCCATTGATCCTACGAATTCCTCGAACTCAGAACGTAATTTATTCATACTTGAGTTACAAATGATAAAGAAAACAAATAAACACTCTTACACAGTTATCGGGTGTATTTAACCAACATTAAACTTGAAATTTATATGAGTAACCGCATGATTAAAGAGGGCCAAAACACGGCAGCTGCGCGACGTTACTTAATCGTTACCAAATCGATGACAATAGACGACTGACTTATTATCTAGGGATGGCTGCCTAATACTGGAACTGATCCCGCGGAACTGATCCTTACAGTTGGAACACTGGACTAACTGATCCACTAGAAATTTTACGAGTCCAAGTTCGAGTCCGGACTGGTTTACGTTTAAACAATAATGCCAAGTACAAGTAGCGAGAAGCGCCACCGCCCGGCCCGGTGTCGTACGTACCAAAACCAAACTATCGATCGGCGCGGCTAAACTGAATTGTGGGTGGCCAAGACTTGGATCAAGGCAAGGACTCAGATCGGTGTTTGTTTATAACCACAGTAGGTAATAGTATTTTTGGACACCCTTTCATCAAAACAATTCCATAAAGATAAAGCATTTGCCTCACTTTTTTCCTCATTAATATTAGTAGCTTCTGACGCTTTTATCTATATTTCCTTTTTTGTCCAAGTCTTCTTTAATCATATCTGTTAAGATATTTGTAACCAGCTTTCGGATATTTTCCAGAACATCATTATTTACAAAAGCAAATGTTTTGAATCGAGGATCCAAAAATGTACATAGAGCTAGTGTATTGCAAAATTCAACATTGCCTACTCTTTTTCTTAAACCATGTTCTGAACATGTTATTACTCCATTAGTGAGGTCAGATAAATTTTTCATTTTTAATTTTTGGCATACATTGAGAAGTCCTCATTGTAAAACGATGACTAACGATGCCGAAATATATTTTTCCCCACTAATGGCTTGGGTTGCCTGTTCAAAATGTGTAAGAATTTCACAAAGTTCCTTTAATAAAATCCATTCATTAGTTTCCAGATGCGGCAACCGTTCGTGCAATAAGCCCAAAACAGATCTTACAGGATTTTCTAGATCCAGCACCCTTTGCAGCATATAATACGTGGAACTCTATCTAGTAACCACCTCCTGGATCAGCTTTTTAGGCGGATCAATTCCAAATTGTTTTTGAAATTTGTTTAGCTTTGTATTCGCGGAAGTACTTTTACGAAAGTGTGAGACAATAGTCTTTACTTTATCTATAACGGCTTTGACAGCTGGTAAACTGAGTGCATCCTGAACTGTCAAATTTAAAGTATGCGCAAAGCATCCGAAATCTTAAAAAGCCTTTTTAATATTGCTCGCATTGTCAGACACGGCTAAAATAATTTTTTTATCCAAGCCCCATTTAATCGCTGTTTCTTGAAGCCTAGCAGCCAAATTTACTGCCGAATGACTCTCATCAAACAATTCACAATTAAATAAAATAGAATTTATTTTAAAATTATCGTTAATGAAATGACAAGTTATAGCCATAAGGCTTTCATTTTTACAAGATGTCCAACAGTCTGTTGTCACACAACAATTAATAACATTTTTTATTTCTTCTTTGGCAATATTATAGCATTTTTCATATTCGCCTGGAATTAAGGAACTTGAAATTGTGTGCCTGTTTGGAAGGTTGTAAGCTATGCACAAATACTTTAAACCCTTGATCTTCTACTATGCTAAAAGGTTGGTAATCATGAATAAATAGGCCTAGCAAATCTAAGTCAAGCTTTTTCTTTTGAGTTGTGCTTAGCTTTTTTGGTATATAAGTAGCAATGGTTCCTTGAATCTTTGTTGCTTTACTAGAAGATAAACTGCAGCTTGGTTTGCTTGATGTCGAGGGACCGTCCTCGTCCTTTACTTCATTTTCCTTTGAATTTTTTGGATTCCTTCCCTGCTGAGCGTCTCCTGGTCGTATTTGTTTCTCTTCGTCCTGTTCGCTATCTGTTTCGCTAGTAAGACTAGAAGCTCTTCTTGATACCACACTTGCAGTACTCGCACTACTACTACTTTGAGAAGAAGCGACATCCATATTTATTGTGGGATGTTTCCTTTTAAAATGTTTTTTTAAATTGGAAACCGAATGTTTATACGATAAATTGTCCTTACAAATGTCACATTTAGCCATTGTTTTATCTTCATCCACCACCGAGAAATATAGCCAGACTACACTTCTTTTGGACATTTTTATTCTGTCAGATAAAAGAAACTAGTCAGTTAAATAAATTACTAGGCAAAAAATACAACTTACTCTGGAATATCTCTCTGTTACTACTAAAAACAAAATCGGACACACTTAAATGATTATGAAGCTTGTCAAAACAATAGCTGAGTTATAATTTGAATATATTACACTCCCGAACTCTCGACTCTCCCGTAAACTACGTAGTGCGACGTGCGGTGTGAACTGAACTGCGAGCGAACGAAACTAAACAGTAAAAAGAGACGTGAGAGTAAATACAAAAAAAGTAAATATGTACAAATCGGGGATTCCCCAATATAATTTTAACGACCGACGGACGGACGGAGGACGACAAGTTGCTGTGTGTCCAACAAATTTTACGATCAGTTCGGAACTGATCCATAAAATTTTTTGGATCAGCCATCCCTATTATTATTTGGGGGGCAGGGAAATAACAGCGCGTAATTATAAATAGATTGACAGATGAGCGCTGTTGCCACTAAACTAATTATGAAAATAGAAAAATTAGGGGAAAATAATACTGTCCCGAACATTCTCCCACCTGAGAAATATTTTCATATAAAGATTTTTCACAGCTCAGGAGAGACAGTCAGCAATAAACTATTATTTATTTATTTATATTTATTTATAATCTTTTAAGGATACAAACAGGTAAACCTTCAACAGTATCCACATCAAAATGTATACTAAGTTAACTAAAAACTAAGAAATACTAACTAAAAAACCAAAAAAGTTCATCAAGAAAATTTTACCTACTTTGGAACTTATATAAACATATAAAAAAGGAATGTTTTCTTAAACTTAAATATCTAAATCTCTGACAGAAGGGCGCTTTTAATTATTTGCCTCAGTTTTATTTCAGACAGGTTAAAAAAAATCCCAATCTAAATCAGAATATAAAACATTGGCCTCACGCATCATCCTTATTATAGGAGAATTTTGAGCATGCCATTCGCTTAGAATTGTAATTACCGATTAGCATTACGTCTTCGATCCGGACTGGACTGCACTTTGCTTTTTTGGATAGTAACTTCAATTGTCCTATATATTCAATGCGAAATCGCGCGCGCAAATCTTTTCGCAAACGTTGGAAATGCCTTACTTTACGACACAAGGAAGCGCGGTCAACAGAATCACAGTCAGGTAAACCCCAGTCGGTTTGTTCGCGCAAAAACAAAGATGAAGTAAGAGGAGCCAAGTCCGTGGGATCCTCGGAACAATATGTTAACGGTCGAGCATTAACAACAGCTTCACAGTCACAAACCAAGGTTAATAATTGTTCAAAGTCCAAACACGCGTGACCCAACATTCTTCGTAATAGCTGTTTGAGAACCCCAATCAACCGTTCCCAAAACCCACCCCACCACGCCGCTGTCGGGAGGTTAAACTTCCAAACAATACGTTGCACACTGTTATCGCGTAAAATAAAGTCGCAATCAAGAGCCGATAAAGCGTTTTTCGCACCAACAAAATTAGTCCCGTTGTCGCTATAGATCTTTTGAGGTCTACCGCGCCGAGCTACAAAACGACTAAGCACTTGCAAAAACCCCGCGGTCGAAAGCGAATGAACGAACTCCAAATGAACCGCGCGGTAGACCGCACATGGGAAAAGACACAACCACGCTTTTTGTCCAGTTCTTAGGAATAACGGGCCAGCAAAGTCCACGCCGATGATCTCAAATGGAACTGCTAAACGCACTCGATCAAAAGGTAACGGTGGTGATTGAACAACCAAGGGTTTTCCATGCTGTCGTTTGCACACTACACATCTGGATATGACACTTCGAATGCTACGCCTTCCTCCCAAAATCCAATATTTTTCTCGAGACTCAGTAGACCTTGGGTTCTAACATAGCAAGACTTCGTATGCCTGAACCAAATCAAAATCTGTACTAAAGGATGCTTGGCAGGCAAAATAACGGGAAATCGGAAATATTCAGTATCTTCCCTGTTAGACACACTTGATTTCATTCTAAGCACTCCCTTTTCGTCATAAAATGGTTGAAGATTGCTGATATTTTTATCAATTTTTCCCGAAAAATACTCTTGCTGGATCAATTTAAATGCCAAGGTCTCGGCAGCCGTAAATTCTTCAGCAATTAACTCACCGCTTTTCTTATTATCTGAATGCATGATGTTATAACAAAATCAGAGAATCCAACCAAGAATCCGTATTGTCTTGTGATAATTCGAAAAGTAGGATAAATTCCATTCACTCTGGATATTTAAATCTACAAGGACCAATACCAGCTATTTTCGTCGCTCCTGTAAAATCTCCTCTTCATTGTATTTTGGGTTTTCCAAAGGCCATTGGTCTGGTTCCTGATAGAGCCATGTAAGTCTCTCCCACCATTTAGCTTCAAATAATTGCTTTGGAAAACAACCCCGGGAAGGCAGATCTGCGGGATTACAAGCCCCTGGTATATGTCTCTAATGTTTCGCAATGGTTAGCTTTCGGATCTCCACAACCCTATTCCAGACGAATGTTCCCATCCTTTCTTTGTATCCACGATAATACCGTAGATGAATCGCTAAAAAATTACAATTTGCGGTAGTATTGAGATTTTCTCTAACTTTTTTAAACAGCCTTTCACCTATTACTGCGACCAAAAGCGAGCCTTGGTATCGTCATTTTCTTTTCATCCACTGTTTCATCCCAAGTCAGTTGCTTTACCCACAGTTTCTGCAATAATAATTTGGGAAGCAATACTGCTGCTGACGTAAATCCTATTCCTAATCCTATGGGATCAAACACTTTTTGAGAGTTAGAGTTAGAGATTAAGAGTTAGAACATCTTGGTCGGGATGCCAAATTAAACCAAGTACAAGGTAGGGAACAGATTCTTTTTCCAAATTACCAATACCCGTGTGCTCCCACCCTCTCAATTCGAATTGTCCTTCTGCAATAGTTGCCACAGACTCGCGAATAAAGATAGCTAAAGTGTCACCATCTGGCACACTTATGACACAGTTGTCCACATAAAAGCTGTGCCGTAATCTCTCAATAAGGTCTCGTGAATAAGAACTACTGCTGTCACCTTTTCTAAGGGTTTGCTTAAGATAATACTTCAAGGTCACACCTAATAGAAAATGACTGCTATTCACTCCAAATACAACTCTTCTGAATCTAAAAACAACCTCATTGTGCTGATCATCTTCCCACAGGAACCTTAAAAAATCACAATCATTTTCGTTCACGCTGATTTGCAGGAAAGCTTTCTAAATGTCCGCTATAACTCCTAGTTTATATTCTCGAAATCTTAAAAGCAGCGACGGTATAAACAAGATTCAAACCCTTTTCTAGACAATTGTTAAGTGACGGTTTGTTCTTCTCATGCGCAGGCGCATCGAATACCGGTCTTAACTTTGTGGTCATACTGCTGTCTTTGATTACTTCCCGGTGCGGAAGGTAATGACCTTTATGAACATGCACTTCCGGGTTAATCCGTTCGATAATTTTCTCTGCTTCCCAATCTTTAAACACTTGGTCACACTGTTGAAAAAGTCCATCCCGTCTCAGTTTGGTAATATTGGACTTCAACTTTTTTTGAGCCAGAGAATAATTAGACGGGAGGGGAGGGTTTCCATCAACCCACGGTAATCTAGCCTCATATTGCCCTTTATCATTGATGCGAACTGTTTCAAGAAATAGCTCCTTGGCTGCCATCGCCATTTCTTCTTTAGTTCTCTGTTCCGTTGGCTCCTTAATACCGAGAGTATCCAGGTATCCAGTTCCCAAAGTTGTTCTATAGAGACACCCTTCACAAAGAGATTTAGAGTTGTCATAGCAGCACCTATATTTCTCTTTCCATTAGCTACAACCTTTCCTATGGCAGTCCATCCTAACCTAGTCTCAATCGCCATCAGATCACAAGACAAAGACTTTTGGTTTCCCGTATACAAAATACCAGCTACATCTGCTCCTAACAATAGCTCTATGGGCCCGGCATCTTGGGAGTCGGAAAGTTAAATACCTAGGTCTGCCAATTCATCTGACCAGTGACCACTAAATTTTGGAGGTATATTACTACATATAATAGGCTGATCCAGAGCCTCCATGGAAAACTCAAAGTTTTCACCACTTAACGTAATATCATAGCATTGATGGTCATAACCTGTCTCTCTACTTACAATGAATCACCTTTTCAGAGCGCTTGGATTTATATTCGAGTTCAGCAGCTGTTGACTTCAAAATATAACTCCTCTGGGAACCACTATCCACTAGCGCCCTCACTGATTTGTACCCATTTAAATCTTTTAGTTGAACTCGAAGGGTTTACAAAAATACATAGGTGTTAGTATAATTTGCCAAAGTCTGATCACGTACAACAGTTCTCTCTTCTCGAACGTCACTGCTTTAACCATCATTATAGCATTTTTCCTATTTGGAAGCGACTTGATTGACTGACAGACTAGGACACATCAAAACAAGGTGGGATTTTTCACAAACAACACAATTGAAACGCCCTCTACACCTTCGAGATTGATGACCCACTTTCAAGCAACGGAAGCAAGCTTTCTTACTGGACAAAATATTTTTCTTTTCCTCTAGTGAAATTTTAGTGGCTTTGAAGCAAGAGAATACTTTCATGAGATCCGCCACAAAAAATACAACTGGCAACATCACAATTTACAAGACCCGCGGCAGTGGAAACTATGTCACCTCTAACAGACTTTCTTTTCTTAAAATTATCGTCATAAGAACACAATCTGACACCTGACATACGTTCCGTCAAACCAAGACCGTTTACGGCCAAACTAATCCTCTGTTCATTCTCCACCTTACTACTGAGGAATTTCATTAGATCTTTTAACCTCAACTCTAACACAGAACCACCAGGATTATCAGGGACATCGCTTTGAACACTGGTTACTGAAAAGGGTGAACGCTGCCAAACTCGAAGCAAATCTGGAGGTAAACATGACTCAATCAATGGAAAAAGTAAAGCTGAACAACTTTCCGTTGTAATATCCAAAGTCTCGAGTGCCCGCAGTTGTGTCTCAATTTTATCATGGAGCATAGTAATGTCCACCTTTTGTTTTCCAGTAGCGCTACCCAAAATTAATTTAAGAAGTTCCCTGATATAGACCTCAATCTGCATGTCTTTATTGCCGAACCTACTTTGCATACAATCAATAATTTTGACATAATTCTCGCTTACAACTGGAAAACTTTCAACAAGCTAACTTCCTGAGATTGTCTCTAAATGGGCATCTACGAAAAGTTTTTCACACCTTAGGTTCAGTTCACAAAACCATTTGATATACATATCACAACTGTCCACCTCGGTAGAAAGTTCATCTTCCGATGCGTCCTCCAATAAACTCTTAAAAATCGCACAATCCCGAACTTTCAAATCTTCTGCTTTCAGTTTTAAAGTCTCCCATAAAACACGAATAGCCTCATTATTTTCCTCCGAACGGGAGCCATCAAACAAATTCGCAAGATCATTGGCTGTTCTCGTAAAAGATCCACGGTAAACTTTTCGAGCCTTTTTCTGAGCTTCTAGTTCCTGTTCCATGGGAACTAGTCAAAACCACGTCCCACACGATATGTGATTAAGCAAAAATCAATACTTCCCGATATACAGAATCTTGATTCAAAATCCAAACAAAATTATTCGTACTCTTAACTATGAAAACTCAAGCGTCCATTTGCCACTGTAAGACGAGGTCCTGTCACAGTCGCGAAAATGTGGGGGCCAGATAAAACTACCCGTCTTAGCTGCTTTATCCACTTAAAATACAGGGATACAGGGCAAATGATTGAAACTACGAATTCTTCGAACTCAGAACGTAATTTATATATACTTGAGTTACAAATGATAGAGAAAACAAATAAACACTTCTTACACAGTTATCGGGAGTATTTAACAAACATTAAACTTAAAATTACATGAGTTACTGCATGATTAAAGAGGGCCAAAACACGGCGGCCGCGCGACGTTACTTAATCGATACCAAAGCGACTGACTTATTGTCGGGGGGGCGGGGAAATAACAGCGCGTAATTATAAATAGATTGACAGATGAGCGCTATTGCCACTAAACTAATTATGAAATTGGGAAAATAATACTGTCCCGAACACCAGTAGTCATCCTTTAACAAGAAAATAATTTTAAATTTTGTTTAGTAACCACTAACTTGTTTAGTAATTTTTACACTTGCGCAACCTTACGTATTCTAAATAGAAATAAGCTAGAATTACAGTTTTAATCAATTTTATGGTTATAATGATTTTAAACTTTTGTCATTTTTTGTAGAGTCATAACCCTGATAGACCTAATTAATGATCCAAAAGCTGAAATCGCATACGGACTTTTTAACATTTTTGTAGAATGAAGTCTACTGATTTCCAATAGTTATTAAGTGAAATTGTTTCAAAGATCGCAAAAGAAGATACGTCAAACTACACTATGTTGTTTTTCTAGATATTTTTCATTTCTGTGAAGCTCGCGCCCAATCGATATACAGCAACCAAAATCTAGAACGCAGCATATGTCGTTTGTCAGCAACCTATTTATAGTCCGCGCCCGCTGTTATTCAATTGATATAATGCCCGTATCTCCTGAATTTTCCAAGAAATGTTAATATTTTGTTGTCCAGATATTAACAATCAATAACTAAATCGATTTATAGTAGTTATAGACAACAAATTAAAGTTTTTTTATGAAAATGACTTAAAAAGTCGAATGTTAAAAAAATTAAAAAGGTTCCAAAAAGATTTGAAATAATCTTTTTTCTATAATAAATATCTAAACGCATTTGAGATGATTGCAAACCTCTACAAACAAAAATTTCTTGGTAAAAAATTGTTGAATTGTCAGATGTTAAAAAATATAAAGGGCTATGTAACTCGCCACGACTATAATGAAAGGTTTTATCCATATCCTTTGGCACTTATAGCCATTTATAACATCTAACTCAATAATTTTTAATCAAAAAACTTTCGTTTGTTGAGGTCTGCAACCATCTTAAACCCATTTAGATATTTATTAAATTTATTTAGATTTATAACGTCCTTTGGAACCTTTTAATTAATTTCCTTAGTTTGTCGCGATTTATACCCACTATTTATAAACCGATTTAGTTATCCATTGTTAATATCTAGACAAAAAATTATTAAAACTCCTTTGAAATTCCAGGATTCCAGAATTCCATAATAATGGGCGCCGACTATAAATATGTTGCTGGCAATTGACAAATGCTGCGTACTCGATTAGTTTTGTTGGATATTGACCAGATACTACACACACTAATTTTGCGGCATTTCGGGTTCGAATAAGCAATAAATTGGCTAGATTATAATAATATATTTAATTACACATTTTTATTAATATTTTGGTATTCAATACTTATTAGATATTTCACAAATATGCCGTCTTTTATAACATTATAACCTAGGATGACACCATTGACACCTAACTCGTCTGTGAAAGGAATGATTTGAATCTCCTTTTTTCCAATATACAGTGACCGCCTAACGTTCCGCATAAATTCGATAAAAATTAGAGACATGATTTTTTGAGAAAACGCTCGGACCCGTCGATTTTACATTTAACCAACAAGAAAGCAAATGCGTACGTCTATTTACAAATTAAGGTAAAATCGAGGATAAAAATAATGTTATAAACACTGCCAATTGTTTCTATTTCCATGGTTGCACTTGTAAAGAATCTCCATTTTCGAATGTCACTGTCAGTTCGAAAATTAATAGTTTTTATCAGAATAAGTTATGACTAATTTAACGGAAACCCAACGAATTGAAATTTTAATGATGCTAGGGTACGGGGATCGGGTGCGCACGCAAAAAGAAGTATGGGAACTGTTTAATGCCAAATACCCAAACCATCCTATTTCTCAGTCAACAGTTAGTAGAATAGAGCACAAATTCATAACTTTAGCTCATGTTAGGGATTTGCCAAAATCAGGTCATCCAAAAATTTCTAAAGAAACAAAATTAAACGTTCTGCTCTCCGTCGAAGAAAATCCAAATAATGCAACTTCACAAATTTCAGTTGATAATAATATATCTGGAACGTCAGTAAGACGCATCTTAAAAGCAAATGAATACCACCCTTATTAAATTAGAATAATACAGAATTAAATGAGGACGATCCTGATCGAAGAAACCAATTTTGCGAGCAAATGATGAACATTTGCAATAATAACCGTCAGTTTGTGTTACGAGTTTTGTTTTCAGATGAGGCAACTTTTTGCTTAAACGGTGTCGTAAATTGCCAAAATTGTCGGTACTGGTCAGTGTCAAATCCACACTGGGCTCTAAGGCTCATACACACTACCGTAAATCTATTAATGTTTAGGCCGGTATCGTGGAAAATAAAGTAATAGGGCTATACTTTTTCAAAGAAAACTTAACAGGACAACGCTATTTGGATTTTTTTTCAAGAAGATCTTATCCCTGCTTTGGCTGCCCTATACCCAGACGAACAAGACTCTGCTGTCTCGACAGATAATTTGTGGTTTTAGCAAGACGGCGCACCGCAAAATTTCTTTCGAGATGTCCGTAATTACTTGGATACAGTGTTCCCAGGAAGATGGATAGGACGAAGAGGGCCAATAGAGTGGCCGGCCAGGTCACCGGATCTAAATCCCTGCGACTATTTTCTATGGGGGTACCTGAAAAGTAAAGTTTATATTGAGAATCCAAACAACGTAGAAGATTTGAAAAATAGAATTAGATATGGAATTAGACGTATACCACACGAAATAATTGATATTGTTTTACATGAGTTTTTTAAACCGTCTTGCTTTCTGCCAAGAAGTAAATGGGGATCAATTTGAACACTTGGTACATTAATAAGAGTTTTCACAGTTTATAACATTTTATCCTCCATTTTATCTTAATTTATAAATAGACGTACTTACTTGCTTTTTTGTTGGTTAAATGTAAATATTTCTGAAACAGTTGAGTTTTGAGATAAGGTGTGTTATATGAAACTTGCTTGGAATTTCGCCTATATTTCATAACTGCAATAAAAAATATAGCATTCCATTTTAAAAAAAATGACCGATGACGTCATATCTTTTTTTTGTTCCTCCCTGTATACAAAAATTTATGTGAAACAATGCGCAACTTAAAATAAGAATCGACGTGTTCGTTTTCTCAAAAAATCATGTCTCTAATTTTTATCGAATTTATGTGGAATTTTAGGCGGTCACTGTATGTGAACCACTTAAGATTTCTTAATCATTTTTAATCAAAAAGAGAGCTCCACTGGTAACATAAAATACAAAGCATATTTATTAACAAATATCCCCTCTGCACCCTATATACATGTTGCGCTCAATCCAAAGCAACTAATGTTTATTCTAGTATATTCAATGTTCTAAAAATGTACCACATTGGTCACATTCGTGTGTTCGAGAATTAAGATTTATCGCACATTGGTGAAATTGTTTATGCAATAGGATGACTTCTCGCACAAAAAAAATATTGGAGCTGAATAGAAAATTTAATGCGAAAGGTAAGCAAAAATATACACTACATATTATCAAATATAATAATAATACTAATAAGGTATAATAATATTATTTGTTTGTGAGCGTATGTGAATGC
Source organism: Anthonomus grandis grandis (assembly GCF_022605725.1). NCBI lineage: Eukaryota > Metazoa > Arthropoda > Insecta > Coleoptera > Curculionidae > Anthonomus > Anthonomus grandis. The sequence goes on from NC_065561.1 coordinate 2,763,592, forward strand.
GAGCTTTTACGTGCAAATGTGCAATGTTTTTTTAAAGAAATATGCATAATTTCACTTTAAAGTTTAGACTGTGGTCGTTACTAAATTTTGTTATGCAGAGTATTGGTCAGAGGTACTACCCATTCACCCTTAACGTGTGGTATACTCTCCGCTCAACACCCTTTAGGAAAAAATATACTAATCCATTTCTAGTTGTACAGGTTTTAGTTTCACAAGTTGCCACAAGTAACGGCCATTCCAATCTGGTAGAGTTGTCACAGAGATTTTGTGCGAACGAACCGTAGCCATTTACCCCAACTATACATTCTATTACAGACTATTAAACGATCAAACGAACTTACCTGAAGTGAAGTTCGATCGTAATTATATGAAGCGTCCAGTCCGAATATATTATCTTGATTATTTACTACGTAGTCCGCCCCTGGCTACCAACCGTGCACCATATTTAAAGACCTAAATATAAAATTAAAAAACCTCGCGCTGCCAAACCCTCCCCGACCCCGTCGGTCTCTCTCTTATTCATTCTTTTAAAGATCCTATTGTTCATTAATCATTTTAACACAATTTGGGGTCTGTTGGCGGGAGGGAAGATAATATATTCGGACTGGACGCTTCATATAATTACGATCGAACTTCACTTCAGGTAAGTTCGTTTGATCGTTTAATTATATTCGCGTCCAGTCCGAATATATTATCTTGATTATTTACTACGTAGTTGTTCAGAGATTTCGTGTTAAAGATTAATGAACATGGAAAAAAGGAAAATTTGTTTTACAAAAATAAACTGTATTTTCCTTGATGGCTTTACAAAATATCAAACCATAAGTAAGTAGCATTGCTAAATAATATTAACATAAGTAATAATGTTTAAAACTGCCCTGGCAAAATCCGTTGTATTGGATAACGGACGATTGTAAAATCTAGCAAAGGTGGTCGACTGATTTGACCATCCCGCAGTCTTGAAGATTGTTTCCAAAGTCACTCCTTTCCTTAAGGCAGCAGAAGCAGATGCATGCCGTGTAGAGTGGGGCCTAAACACTGATGTGTCAAGCCCAGCTGATGACATCATTTGCTTCACCCATTTGCTCACCGTTTGCTTGCTGGCCGTTTTGTATGGCTTTTTAAGGGTTAGCAAAATTAAGTCTTGATCTGTCTTGCCCTAACGTAGTTGCCACGCATAACAGTGGCTTTTCCTTGAAAAAAGGTATATGAAGGGTAGGCTGGTCCTTACCAATCCCAGATGTTTTAATCGGGTCTGTAATATTAATCTGAATTCCCTCAGAATTTTCTATTACGTTGGATAATCTTATAAGAGATATAGTTTGCAGCCTGCCCCCGGTGATCAAAGCCAACATTGTCACCAACTTTTGAGAAAGATGTTGCATAGTCGAGTTTTCTGCCTGTTCTTCGATGTAAGACAAAATTAACTGGGGGTCCCATGTATTGGTATACCTTGGTCGAGAAGGTCTCAACCAAGAAATGCCCTTCATAAATCTTTTTATTATAGGGTCAGCTCCAAGATCATTATAGGAAATAAGACTAAGAGCTGACCTATGAGAATTTAACGATCCAAATTTATAATTATGTTCCTCTGCAATAGTCTGTAAAAAAGTGAGAACCTCATGATTGGAAGCTTTATAAGGTAACAGGTTTCCTCTTAAACAGAACTGCCACCATAAACGGTAAGTAGTATCGTATTGTTTTAAAGTGGAGTCGGCAATCGAAGAAATCATAGTTTCAATGACTATTTTGGGGACGTTTCTTTGTTCAAATGAAGACCCGATAATTTGAAGCGATCTTCGCCATGATATATAATCCGTGCATTTATTATTTATATGCGAGGCAAATATATCTATTTCAGGTTGTCCAAAAGTTTTCACGATTGTTTGAAAAGCGTCGTCAGATAATGACCATTCAGAATCTTGATTTGTTTGTCGGGATTCGAGATCAGCCTCGTAATTGTCGCTTGAACTAACGTAGGATGCAAAAATCCATATGTTTCTGCTCTCACACCACTGCCATATCTCTCTAGTTAGAGAGCAAAGTTTTGGGTATTGAATACTGCCCATGCGATTAATATACGATATGGCAGTAGTGTTATCGCATCTTATCAAAACGTTGCAATTAAAAAGTTGCTTTGAGAAACATCTTAAGCCGTGAAATATGGCAAGCAATTCCAAATAATTAATATGGCCATTCTTATCCTGTTCAGACCAAAAACCATGGGTCTTTTCCCCATTACAGCATGCCCCCCATCCGGTCAAAGACGCATCGGTAAAAATTACTTGCTTATAATTATCACTTTTAATATTGTTAAAAGATTTGAATATATTTTCTCTCCACCAGCTGAGATCATTATGCAAAAAGGAGGAGAGGGGCATTAACGCATCAAAATTCGTATTATTTCGGGACAAAGCTAAAAATTTTTCTCTTTCTAAAAATTTGGTGTATAGCCAACCATATTTCACGGCGGGACAAGCAGAAATTAAAATACCGATGAATTTTGCTAATTCCCGAATCCTACAAGTGGCTTTATTTCTAAAAATATGTGATAAATTATATACGATTTCCTTCTTTTTTATAGGTAGTTCGATTTTCATTGACTTAGTATCAAAAACGAACCCCAAAAAGGTTTGAACAGTGCTTGGGGAAAGACAACTTTTTTCTCTATTCAAAATAAAGCCCAGAGATCTTAATAAGTCAATAAGAACTCTAGTATTCTCTAGACAACTATCAAAAGTGTCTCCAAGAATGAGAAAATCGTCTAAATAATTTATACACAAAATGCCCTTTTTGCGCAGAAGAGAAAGTACAGGTTTCATTAATTTTGTAAAACAAAAGGGGGCCGATGATAAACCAAAAGGGATACAAGTGAATTCGTAAAGGCAATTTTTAAAATAGAATCTTAAGTACTTGCGATGATCAGGATGCACTAAAATTGAAAAATAGGCATCCTTTAGATCAACTGTGGTCATAAAAGAACCACAACTTATTAGTTTTAAGGCAGTTCTGTAATCCTCCATTTTAAAATGTGGGGCAATTACAAAATTGTTTAAGCTCTTAAGGTTTAAAATGAAACGTTTTTTCCCATTACTCTTGTCTGCAAGGAAAATTGAGGAAATAAACTGGTCAGGACAAGCTTTACATTTTTTGATAGCGCCTATTCTAAGAAGCTTCTCAACTTCCGAAGTCATAAGAGCTTCTTCGCTAACAGAAAGTTTATGGCTTATATGACTATTATAGTTAAAAGGAGGTTTTTTAGAAAACTCAATCCTGTAACCTTTTATCCGAGATAAGACAATAGAATTAGTGGTCACTTTTTTCCAAGCAGGTAAAAACCGTGACAAGCGCCCCGCAAAGACGTCTTCATCATAACTTACCTCTAGCGCCTCTTTTGAGGAGCTGCTTTGTATGTCGAAGGTCGCCCTTTCTGTGTTCTCATTTCCCTTCTGTAATGGAACGGGCGTCCCCTGTTTCCCTGTGCACTCGTGGAAGGTTTATATCCTCCCCCCCCACTCCTCTATTTTGAAGTTCCGGGGATAAAGGGCTGTGCACGAGGGGTAAACCGCGTGACAGGTACTGGTCGTATTTCCTTGCCAACTTTTTCCATGGCCCTTAAAGCCTGAATTTTTTCCCCTAAATTGGTTTCAAATAAAAATTCTCCAGGTGGTTTTTTATCTACCAACTTTTTTATTTGTTTATTCATCATAGGAGTAATTAATTGACGCCTTTTATTGGATATTGAGTTAAAAAGGTTACACAAAATGCGACCAGCGTCCGCCACTGGAACCAAAACTTTTTCTTTTGACTCTTTCGGCATTTTTAAATCGTCCCCCAAAAGGGCGTTTAAAGCTAGACCTAACGCGTAAAGAGATTGGCTAAGTAAAGCTTGGTACCCAGTATGAGTCTGGTCTCTAACAGCGTATAAAGAATTCATGCCGGCTTCAATCTCCGGATTTATTTTGGGAGACAATAAAAGCTTACAATTTTCCGGCATTTCATATTTTTTAAGAAACTCGTCGGTTTCTTCTTTGGATAGGCCAAAAGGCAAAGTATATGACCATATTGCCTCAACGGCCGGGTGCAATTTAAAACTAGACTTTTTAACACTGCTAGGGTCCGGGCCCAGCATGTTTCTTGTCTCCTCGGATAGTAGAGTATCCTCAGATAAAACTAAGACCGGAGAGTCATCTTCTATCAAAACTCCATTTTTTCCCTGAGCCGGACCTGTGTCCGTGATAATATTCTCTGTATCTAAGCAATGGCTTACAGAACGAGACCTCGAATCGCGAGCCGTAGTACGCGACGTACGGCCCCGACTATAAAGCGAGATCGCAACACTCGGGCTGCGCCTCCCACCATCATGGCTTCGTCTGTCCCTTTCTATCCGATCCCTACGCACACTCGTCTCACTCGGAGAACGACGAGCGCGATAACGAGATCTTCCGCCATGTGTTTTTATTTTCCTAATCGCATTCGAGGAACCTTTGCTTTTTCTAGAACTTGACCGAGACCGCGACCTGTGCGCCTTCTCTTTCTCTCTCTCAAGCCTAGATATTTTCCGGTGTCGACGTAGGTCGTCATATTCCCTGCTTAAAGAGCGTTTGGAGCTTAACGAGCTCTACCCCTCGACCTTGACCTACTTTTATCTTTTCTTTTATGTTTTCCCATAATGATCGATCTACAAAGATGTCCTATGTGAGAACTAATCAGAAAGATCCTGACTCACCTGAATAAAAAACCGAATAAACCAGTTAAACTGCAAAATAGTCAAAATACACAAATATCACGTGTCGAAATCGTACAGCGCGGCGTAAACGAAGTGGACGGCACGGTGCACCAGAAACGAATGAATAAGAGAGAGACCGACGGGGTCGGGGAGGGTTTGGCAGCGCGAGGTTTTTTAATTTTATATTTAGGTCTTTAAATATGGTGCACGGTTGGTAGCCAGGGGCGGACTACGTAGTAAATAATCAAGATAATATATTCGGACTGGACGCGAATATAATTACAGAGTAGGCACCAAGTTTTGCTGATACCCAACCTCAACTATGCACATTACTATTGCAGAGTGGCCACCAGGTTTTGTTGGGAACGAACCGCAGCCATCTACCTCAACTATGCAGCCTGCAAATCATCCGGAAATACTCGGTAAATATGCTTCAGATGATTCCGATCCTTTTGCTTCCTCCTCAGATAATTAGGAACCATCAACAAGTTGATCAGAAAGCGACTTATCTGATTCTTCTGATCATATTCCTAATCAAGGATCTTAAAATATACAAGGGACTGTTTCGAGAGAAAATGATTCTGTAAAGAGATGGCAAAGAAATGAAATGGGGCAAAAAAACATTATAAAGGCCAAAAGAGTAAGGAGTGAACCCTGAAGTCTGCTCGTCCTCTTTTACACCAAGTCCGTGCCTCGGAAAGCCAATACACAAATGTATTCAGCTTATTATTGAATAAAATCACACAAAAATATATATGCGGATTTTCGTAGTTCAAAATGCATCGATGAGCAGTGATAATTCTTAAAAGCTAACATAGAACAAAATCTAAAAAAAACGCACAACTCGAAATATTCAGAATTCACGAAAAACATTCACGTGCAAATATTTTTTTACCATTGATAGTAAAAAACACGCTATTTGCAGGGAGTTTTTTATTGCAACATTAAATTAAACGGATGCATTACTGCGTAGCTTTTTAAAAATTTGTTCTTCTACTAGTTTTCTGGCAAAAGATGGGCGCGGGAAATGCGCACCACCTAATAAATTATCCGAAAATGGTGAAGCGTTCATAAGAGAACACATTCTTACATTCCCGTCAGTAGAGTCGCATTTTTGCCGCGCTTCTAGTACCAAAAAGTACCTAGACCCATCTTTAAATTTATCGATAATGCTTAGGATGTATAAAGAAACTTGCATTATATAGAATTTTAAACCGGTTAGTTTCGAAAAATACCGACAAATATTTCAAGAATAGAATTTGGGTTTTTTCAAACCGAAGAAAGACTAGTGTAGAAGATGTACGGCATAAAATTCTTTAACCGAACAAGATAAAAGCCTACAGGAAGATAGGTTTAAAAGACATCTAGATCGAAAAACTGCCGCAAGACAAGTTCGTAACCAAGACAAACTCATTGCAAGAGAGATGCTAAAATTTTAGCTTTTAATTTTAACCACCAGTCTATTCTGTGTACACCCAAAGGACCCGCCGCCGCCGGTCACATATACTATTTGTAAAAGCTAGCATTGTACCGGGTGTACAACCAAGAGAGGTCGCCGGCCATATCTGAGTAACTACTCATTGCACAGCGTAGGGAAAAAATATTTCTGATAAAAGCGGCAAAGATAAATTGCTGGAAATTATTTACAAGTTCGTACGATGACCGCTAGGGGGCGTAATACAAGATTGAAATAGAAAAAATTGGTTTTATTGAAAATATTCAAAGTAAATCCTAGAAAAGAATGCTGCCATTTAAAAGTATTATGAATTCTAAACATTTTTTATTTTCTAACTTTTTTCTTTAATCTGTTAAATAATAGGTGGGGGAAGGGTTGAATATTTATATCTAAAATTCTTGATAACTTTGGACTGGCCTAACGAATTTTAACGAGCTTACTTTTATTTTAAAGGATAATTATTAGGCTTTTATGTGGAATAATCAGTTAGCCGTTCTAGTTATTTTGTTGAGCGCTAGAGGGCGGTTTATTTTAATTTGTACTTTTTCAGCAATTTTCTGGCAAATATTAACTATAATGATGTAATTTTTTTCATTTAGGCTAAAAGAGCATAAAAAAACATAGAAACTGGTGCAAACCGCAACTCGATATCTTATTTTATTTCGAAATTATACATTAAAATGTTTTTGAACAATGAAATCTGTCGCCCCGCTGGCATCATCTATCATCTATATCTACTATAATCATAGAATCTTTACCGGTTTAACTACCAGGCTAAGAAATACTGAAATTATTCGCGGCAATATTCATGAAGACGAAGGCGAGGGCGCATAGAGGCAAACGTTATAAATATTTTGGTCTATATTGAAATAACCCCTTACATAAGCATCCGAAATATTTCTAGGAAATTGGGAGTGTCCCTCGATACAGTAGAAAATATTCTGAAAGAGCACAGGTACCTATTTTTATTTGTTACAACACTAATAAGCATCGTATTATCTTATATTTATTGTTTTTTACTTAGACTTTATCCATATCACGTGGTTCTGCACTAGGCGCTTCTCGAAAAAGACTTTGATAACAGACTCAATTTCTGTTATTGGCTGTTGAACATGGTTGGAGAAGATACCCGATTTACCTCAAAGATATTATGGACGGACGAGGCATCTTTTAGTAGCGATGGTGGTGTAAACCTGCATAATCTGCATTATTGGGCAGAACAAAATCCCTGTTGGATTTGCGAGACTCAACACCAAGGCAGATGGACTATAAATGTGTGGTGCGGAATTATTGGCGGAAAAATTATTGGTCCTTTCTTTTTCAATCAAACACTTTCTGGTAATGTGTATTTAATTTATTTGCAAAATGATCTCCCGGGGTTACTGGAAGATGTTGATTTGGAAACAAGAGGGCAAATAATTTTCCAACATGATGATGTCCTGCACATTTTGCAGTTCAAGTTCGTCAGTACTTAGTCAGGCAGTATCGTTTGTGGATAGGAAGAGGAAGTATTTTTCCTTGACCTGCTCGATCCCCAGATCTGACTGTTCTAGATTTTTATCTGTGGGGGAGGATTAAAGATTTAGTTTTTGTCACCCCCCCCAAAACACAAAACGACATGTAGAACCAAATACGCAATAAATTTCTTACCCAGAGCAGAAATCCAGACAGCGATTCTGTCAACGACGCAACGACCTCGACTGTGTATTGAAAATTAAGGAAAACAGATTGAGCATCTGAGACAACAATAAAAATATGAAACAATTTATTTATTACAAAAATTTGAGTTTTGGAGTTTTATTTTTATTATTTAAAAACATTTAATTTAATATTTTCGGAATAAAATAAGATATCGAGTTGCGGTTTGCGCCAGTTTTTATGTCTTTATAAGCTCTTTTAGCCTAAGTAAAAAAAACTATATCGTTGTATTTAATATTTGCCAGAAAATCGCTGAAAAAGTCCAAAATAACACAAACCGCCCTCTAGCGCTCAACAAAACAACTAAGTCGTCTAAGTAATTATGCCACATAAAAGCCTGATAATTATTCTTAAAAATAAAAGTAAGCTCGTTAAAATTGGTTAGGCCAATCAAAAGTTATCAAAAATTTTAGATATAAATATTCAACCCTTCCCCCACCTATTATTTGACAGATTTAAGAAAAAAGTTTGAAATAAAAAATATTTAGAATTTATCATACTTTAAAGTGACATCATTCTTTTCTAGGATTCACTTTAAATATTTTCAATAAAACCAATTTTTTCTATTTCAATGTTGTATTACACCCCCTAGCGATCATCGTACGAACTTGTAAATAATTTCCAACGATTTCTCTTTGCCGTTTTTATAAGAAATATTTTTTTCCCTCTGCTGTGGGATGACTAGTTACTGAGATATGGCCGGTGACCTCTCTTAGTTGTACACCCGGTACAATCTTAAAATGTACGATTTGGCTAATCAAAAGGTCAATTACTATCTCTGGGATGAAACGCACGGTAAACGAGGGGAAAATGAAGTAGCCTCTTGTGTTTATAATTTTATCATGTCTTATACTGAAATCACCACCGTATGATATCAGATGGATGTGGCAGGCAGCAATAGAATTCTATTTTTGCTTCTATGTGTATGCATCTTCTTAAAAATCATAAGTTTCTGCCGGTAATAGATTACCGTTTTTTTTAACTGGCCACAGTGAAATGGAGTGTGACTCCATTGATTCCAAAGTTAAAAAAGAGGCAAAGTATGTACCAGTGTATATGTGACGCTCAATAGTCGCAAATTTGAGCATTGCCCGAAAAAAATACGCAATTCTAGTTTTGAGCAAGAAATATTTCCCAAGCTCGAAAAAAATATTTTATACGACTTTTGACCATTACAAAATAAACAAAACTAGTTTTGCGCAATTTAAAATGCACAGAACTAGTTTTGAATATTTCTAAATGACCAGCTCTAATTCTGCTTTTTTTATTCAATTAGAGCCAGCATTGGAATAAATTAGATATAAAGTTGGAAATGGTATTTAAATTTATTTTATTTAAATTAAAAATATTCTAACAAATACAAAATCAAATAAATAATTATTCTTTGGTAAGTATCCAGTTAATTTGAAAATAGTATTTATTTAAACAAGAGCTTGAATGAAGACATTTAGAATTACAGAGAACATTTCTTTCGACAAGAGCATGATCTGCTAATATACTTTTTAATGCACATACATGAAATAAATCCTTGTTTAGACCCTGATATATTGGATGATGCTGTTCTAAGTGATATTTCTTTGTCGTTCTTGTCACCAAAATTGTTGTTCTCTATAAAAATATTATTATCAGCCAACTGAAACTCGTTTCTACAAAAATGTTTTTGTAAAATTCAAGACTTTGTTGCTAATTTGTAAAACCCATCATCAATTGATTGAACAACTGCCATTACATTTTGTGGTGCTAATCTGCCACGATCCACGTCTGGTATGCGTACAAGGACATTGTCGCCAACTGAGGCTGGTTTAAGTTTTTTATTTGATTGTGCGAGCATTAAATTGGCTCGTACTTCCAAACCTCTTTTTTTGCGTTTTCACGATTCGTAATTATATCGCAGGAACGTTGGCAAAGAAAACATTGAAACTCTGATTCCAATTCGTTGTTAACTTTTAAAATGCTGCAGGCAGCATGAATTTTTCCTTTGCACTTTGTAAGTAATTTTTTTTAATTTTCAGTAATTTTCCACGATGGTATTAGGTTTTTGACACACAGTACATAACAAAAGATTATTTTCGTTTCTCATGTTTTCAATGGCTATATTAACTTTAGAAGTTTGTTCTTCTCCTTTTTCTCTATCTTGAATAAAATCCTGCACTTTACTATCCGCCATATTTTTTAAATCGATAATAGAAAGTTGCACTTCGGTATCATCCATATTATCCTTGTTGACTATAAGAACTTGCACTTTACTATTTGCCATATTTTCCCTATGAATCGTAGAAACTTGCACGTCATCTTCAACTGCTTCGGTTTCATCTATAGATCCTATAGTATTTTGAAGTTCGTTGCTATCATTTAACAGTTTTTCGAGATCGTCTTCAGTTTCCAAAGAAGCAACTAAATCTTGGGGCAAGTCGTATCCTTTAAACCATTTCTCTGAGCGCAACCAAACATAGCCTCGTATGGGGATCGCTTAATGGCACTGTGGTAGCTTCTATTTTTTTTTTGCTGGACGAAACACAGTCCATCGGCCCAGTGTTCTGTATTTTCATCGGACATCTATCATATAAGAGCATCTCGCACATCTCTGCTACACCGTTCCATAGAACCTTGACTCTGTGAGTGGCGCGGTTTTCCATAAACGATTTTTAAATGTGGCCACTGGCATTTTAAAATATTAATGGAAAATTGGAAAATTCACGGCCATTATCAGAATGAAGTATTGACGGAGCTCCAAATAAACAAAAAAATTCTATTAGGTTTCTGGCAGTTTCTACAGCAGTTTTACTTTTCATTGGGCGTAGAACACAAAACTTAGTCAAATGGTCTTGATAGTTCAAGATAAATTTGTAGTGTCCATCTGGGTCGGTCTGCATATCAATAAGATCAACTTGGCACCGAGAATTCATTAGTTTACTTAAAATAGACTTAACAACGATTCCTTATATACGACATATTTCACACAGTTTTAGGTATATGTTAATAGTTTCTCTAGTAATGTTTGCGTATTTTTTCTTTAACTCTTCTTTCAATGCTGAAACAAAGTGCATGCGTTATAAAAAAACTCTAGATTGAGATCCAACGTGTCGGTACCGGTACCCGAATAAATCCCGGTAATAAGACGTTATAGGCAACCAACCTAAATATTAGTTTATTGGTTGCTAATAATTTTAACTAACCTTATAAGTTATTATTAATTTTTGTGGTTATCCTACAAGTTCCTGGCATTTGTTTGGATACCGGTAGCGGGAGGCATATTTACTAAATTAATTTAATATTGTACAACTCAAGTACCGCCCGGACGTACCATAGCGTGCCGTCCCATTGGCCGTTAAAAACAGCTACATATTTCAGGATTCTATTGGGTGATTTAGTTTACAAATTAGTTTGTGTTAGTCCAGGTTGGTTTTGATTAGCTTAAGTTAGTTTTTTTTGTTTATTCGACACGCTAAATCAAAACAAACCAGATCAAATCAACTTAAGGTAATCAAACCAACCTGAACTAACCCAAACTAATTTGTAAACTAAACCAGCCAATAGGATCTTGTAATATGTAGCTGTTTTTAACGGCTTGTCTAGCCAATGGGGCGGTACTTGCATTGTACAATATTAACATTAGATTTAGTAAATAATTAGTGTTGTTCCGAGGTATATCTTTATGCCGTTTTGACCCGTAGAAATATGTGCCTGGTGAACGATAGGAAACACTTCATCCGTGGAAACAAAATATAGTATGGCATCATAATCTTCTTTACGTTTTTTAATTATCTTTTCCACGCCACTTATACTTATTACATCAAAATGCTTTATTCTTCTATACTGTTTAGGAGATAGGGGTTTTGATTGGGCTTTGCACAAATTTGCCTCCTTCTTTTTCATCATTAAGTATAGTGAGGTAATGATCTTTCCCCATAAGATTATGTTTTTGAGTACCTGAAGCCTCCAATGTCCGAACTAATTGTGACTCGAATTCAGCTTGCATTTTTGTAGAGGTAAATGGTAAATATCGTACTTAAAATAATTGTGATATTTATAATTTTACGAGCACAAACGAAATAAATTCAAAACAACAACATAAACATAACCCTACTTTTTAGCTGAATTTGGGAGGCTGCAAAATAAGCAAAACTGGTGCTGATAACACAGAAATATACAGAACTAGTTCTGTTCATTTTATATTGTGCAAAACTAGTTTTGTTTATTTTAAAATGCTCAATAGTCGCATAATTTTTTTTTTCGGGTTTGGGAAATATTTCTTGCTCAAAACTAGAATTGCGTATATTTTTCAGGCAATGCCCGAATTCGACTATTGAGCGTAACATATACACCAGATGGTTGGGCATAGTTAATAAGAGATGCTTGTGTGTCACCAGAGGCTTTTGTTGTAAAAAATATGTTGTTTAATGATTTTTTTGATTATAAAGCCGTTTCAAGCCTTTTTCTTCGTTTTAAAATTCCCTGGAGGAGAATTTGTTGTCTCCGCTATATAAAAAATCAGCAATTTAAACTCTACTATAAAACTAATTTTTTAGGAGATTTCATTAAAATTTTTCATTGACATTTTGGCCGTCCTGTAGTACCTTGAATACCTATTAGTGAAGCTAAGAAAAAAATTGTTAAAAATGTGTGAAGACTTAACGATTCCTAGAGCTTATCATCATTTTTATAAATCCTTAAAGACAAGCCGTAACGTTCGAGATAACTTACCGGAGCCAGATATAGATAAAGATTTAGAAACTATTAGCGACAAAGATTGGAGAAGCCGTTACTCCTCAAAATCAGTTTTGAATTTGTTTTAAGTTATTATTTCTCATTTCAACTTTTTTTATTAAAATTTTTGTGCGTGATTTTTTGTGTTTTAATTATTTACAGTGTTTTTATTGCGTTTTCATTAGTTTTAAGTTACCATTTTATTCCAAAGATTTCTGTTTGTTAGAATAATTATATTTTTTTGTATGTTAATAATTTTTAAAGAATTGGGAATTGAATAAATAATTTTCCCTTTAAATTGTGTAAATTTTTATTCTCACGAATGCATTTTTTGCACTTTTTCTGAAAGCCAAAAACACGAATGTGCTTTTTTTTTTGAAAGAAAGTAAGATTGCGTCAAATTTCATACCGGCATAGACTTCATATAAGAGTTGTTAGATAAATACTACGGGCGCCTACATAATGATAATAAACTGTTAAAATAATAATACACATTCAAAACACTGAAACTGTTAGTGATTTACTCGTCTAGACTTTTAGTGAGAATAGAATTCATCCTAAAATAATAATAGTGAGAAATTACAGATGTGTACATCAGCTCGTTTTAATTAATGACCCTCTTGTGTATCGCGTTTCGCGAATTTGAAAATTAACTGTGCTACCTGAAACAACTTTAATTCCGCTATAATGCGAAATTAGTGTTCGAGTTGTTCCCGAAACGGAGTTTAAGAAAACGACCGAGATGAATCCGACTTAGTTTCTGGCAATTAAATTTTACGGTTATGAGCAGCCGCATTTTCTTAGCAACAAAGACAATTAAAAGTACAATATATAAAAAGACGCTTCACATTAAAGTCAATTAAATAACATACAACTACATACTAGTTGCCTGACAGAAATTAAAAAGTATGTATTAATATTTATATTTTTAAACGCAGATTGTCTAATTTATTTACTTAGCAGTTTATTTCCAACCGGCAAAGCCCAGTTACCAGAAAATCTACAATTAATGTTTTGAAAGTGTAAAATGTTTTGTAAGTATTAAATTACTATAAATGACAAAAAGAAAGAAAAATAAAGAAAAACAAGGAAAACTTAAATTACTTTAGTAACATCATTATTAACTATATCAAAATTAAAGGAGATGTAAATTAACATTATAATGAACAAAGAAAGGGATTCATGGGACAAGGGAAAAAAGGAAGAGAAAAGGAATTATGGTAACTGTTGGTTTGTCAGAGACAAAACTAGATCCTTTATGGAGCATACAAATATGTCACAGGTTGATGATACTGAATTAAAAATTCTGCACATTTGATATACGGGATCCTGAAACTTAATGTTAGTTCTGGCGCGATCTAAAGCAAAAGTGATATTTGCTCTAGAAGCAAATCGTGGTACATGAAATAGAATATCGTTCAAGAGAGAAAGAGAATTTATTTGATTATTGACCAACTTACATAAGAATGTTACAAAATGAATTGTTCTCCTCATGGCCAGAGATTGCAGATTAAATCTACCTAACATCAGATCATGATCATGTCCCCTAACAGGATATATTCCATCCTCACGAAACATAAGAAACTTTAAAACCCTTCTCTGAATACTCTCGATGTAGCCAACATGGCATTCATAGAAAGGACACCACACCAAGGAACCGTATTCCAGTCTTGATCTAACAAAGGAAAAGTACAATAGTTTTATTGAGTTTGAGTTGTTAAAGAGTCGGCTATTTCGAATGACAAAACCCAGAAGTTTCAACGAGGATATCACTGTCTGTTCAATATGTGGCACAAATGTGAGCCTGTCATCGAATACAACCCCAAGATCTTTAATAGAAGTACTTCTACAGAGGATTTGATTGTCTATATTGTAATTGAACAAAACATGATCCTTGGTTCGGTGAAAGGAGATCACACAGCATTTCGAGATATTAAGACATAACTGATTTCGACAGCACCACCCCCTAATTAGGTCCGAGTTACTCTGTAAGAACAAGCAGTCCAAGATACTATTGATACACCAGAATATTTTCAGATCATCATCATAAGCTAGTCTAAAGCAGGAAATCAATTCTATAAGATCATTAATATAAAAGATAAAAAGAAGTGGGCCGAGATTGGATCCCCGTGGGACTCCAGAAGTTGAAACAAAGGTATTAGATCTGCAACCTTCCACCTCAACAAACTGTAGACGGTCAATAAGGTATGACGAAAGCAACGAAATTAGCCTTTCTGAGAAGTTGAATTGCTTGTTCAATTTTTCCTGCAGAATGCTATGCCTTACTGAAATCAGTATACACCACATCAACCTGACTTTTTCTATCGAGGGCTGAAGAAATAAGATGAGTCACGTTACAGAGGTTAGTGATGCACGACCTTTTAGGAATAAAACCGAACTTGAACTTGGGGAAGAATTGTGTTAATATAATATTTGTTAAAAGTTTTGGAAAAATTGCAAGTATGGAGATAGGTCGGTAGTTGTCGATTCTGTTTATATCGTCTTTTTTGTGAATTGGTATTACTTTAGCACATTTCCAGACGCCTGGAAATTTGCCAGTTTTCAAAATAAGGTTAAAAATATGACATAAAGGCTGACAAGGGACAAACATGCAGTCTTTAGCCACAAAACTTAAAACACCATCTGGACCGGCTGTCAACTTGTTTTTTAGCCTCCGACTGGCACCAATAACAAAGTATATAGATTTCAACTAGACTTTTAGACTTATTTCAACTAGACTTTTGTTAGACTGTGGCAATAATTTCCTTAGTGGTAATTGATGGAAGAATGTCAATGAGGTCTGAGGAATTAAAAGGAGGATAGGCATTCTAAAAAAGTTTGGCAAAAGCTGGCACAATATTTTCTGTTCCTTGAAAAGAACTACCATTGGCATCGCACATGATAGACGGAAGTGAAGAGTGACCTTTTTTAGCTCTAACAAAAGACCAAAATGATGAGGGATCAGTGACAATGTTCTCCTCGGCTTGGGTCACAAATGAGTTATAGGCCTCACGGGCTTGAGATTTTACTTTGATTTTACTAAACCATACTGGAAATCGCCGTCGTCTTCGTTGTTTTAAAGGTGCTGAAGTAGCAAAAGCTGAATCAAGTCTTTTGTAAAGTTCCTTGCAAGCGCTGTCAACGTCAGAAGACTGCAAGACGGACAACCAGTCTGCATCAAGCAACAAATTATACATGAGTGGAAAGTCTGCTTTTCTGAAGTTAAGTTGTAAATTCTTTGAACTTATAGAAGGATTATATTTAAAGGTAAGTATCGCCTGTTATTTTATTTTTTGTTTTTCTTAATAATTTTCTTATTTTTTTAAATTTGTAGGAGAAGAAAAGAGACACTCTGAAGATCGCAGGATGATCTCATAGAGATTGAAAAGTCGCCGAATATGAATTTGGATCATCAAAGAACATTTTATTTGATCTAAATTCAAAAACACAGAAAACTTGCTTCAGTTTTAAATAATTTACTTGTAATTTTTAATACCTATTTTATGCTAAACACGTCATTTGTATTAAAAAAGTAGATTAGCCCTACTAAGCCATTAACCAAATAGCTTTAGACAACAAGTGGAAATATTATTAATATTGTGGGAATATCAGAAACCTGGTTGACTGAACAAATTCCTGACGAGATTATTCAAATCCCGGGTTATAACTTAGTTAGGAGCGATCGAAGTACAAATATAGAGGTGGAGGGGTAATGTTTTATCTTAGGGATTGTATTAATTTTGAAGTAGTTGATTGTATAAGTAAAAATCATGCAGAACAGTTATGGATAAAATACAAAATTAAACAAAATGTGTATATTCGTGGAGTTTATTATAGATCCCTGGTAATAATCTTAATAATTTTCTTGATGAGTTTGAGGAAAACGTTTCTATGTTGTTAACAGAATGTGATAATTTTATATGTATTGGGATTTTAATGCAAATATGGCAAGCCTATCCAACGATGTAAAGCGTTTCTCATCCATTTTACATTTCATAAGCCTAAAGCAAAATTCAGTGGCGGCTTTTGGGGTAGAGCCACAGTGCCATGGCTCTGCCTAATAAACGTTGAAAATAAAAAAAATAATTTATTTTTTAAATTTTACTTCAGTCCAAAAAAATATCTGTATATTAATATTTAATACCAATTATAAAATTAAAATACTGGAACGCAGCCAGTGCAAGATTCCGCAAATTTCGCTTATGCGATATGGAGGATTATTCACCCATAAATTTCTGTTTCCTGGATAACTTTTTTATTTTACAATATTTTTTATTGCGGTTTTCACTAATGAAATGTACATATTTTTGTTAAGAGATGATAGGTGCCAGTTTTTTTAATTTTTAAAATTGTTTTTTTTTATTTAAAAACCAAAAATAAAAATAAAAAAATCTTTCCATACGTCTCTAGATACATCAATTTTAGAAACATTATATTAAAAAACCATTTCAAAAAAATTAATAATAAACCTTTGAGAATGGAAATACAAAATTCAGGCATTTTTCTTATAATTTCTTGAACCGCCGATAAGTTTAGTATCATATGGCAACAATGCACGGCCGAGCTAAAGTCTGCCCAACCAATCTGTAGCTAAGCGGTATCGGTGCGGGGAACGTGGTTGTAGACTAGACCCGCCTCATTTCATTCATGAAATGGCCAGTGACGTGCGAAATTTTATAAACCGATTACACAGATTTGAATGTATTAAATATTAAAAAATATGATTTGGTTTTAATTTTAAAATAGGTATTTGTAGGTAAGATATTAATTTGGAAATTAAGGTCTTCAAAAATATTTTATTTGTAAATATGTAATAAAAAAATGACAGACAAGATTAGGAAAGTTTGAGATAAAAGTAAAGTAAAGAAAACACAAAATTTGTAATACACCTACTTAGTTTATTCACTTAAAATAAGAGTGCCGTACTCGATGCCTGGATATCGCGAGGGAAAGAGCACGGCAGATAATCCGAATTATGCTGTTTAAACATTGAATTTACTACATAATATGTATAATTTAAATTATTATTTAAATAAGTATAATCAATTTGTACCTGTTGAAGATAACCACTCCAGTAACAGTCTCACTCTGCCAGCATTTTTTAAACGTTAGGTCATTGTCTATCCAAGTTTCATCTAAATAGACAATATTGCGACCTTCGGCTCGGTGTTTTTTTATTTCTCTTAGGTATTTATACCTTAAAGATGTTATTTTTGGAAAATTTTTTTCTTCTGGCAATTTTTGCAACAGCTTTCTGCTAGTAGGCACAACTTTAAACCCATATAAATTCGATTTATTAGGTGTTTAACTATTTGAAAATGAAAGTTGTCGTCTTGTTCCACCTTCGTCATTCGCGGTCTTTTTTTTCCGGGACTAGAAAGCATTTTGTTGGGGTCCATCCGCATTCTTTCTTCATCTTCTTTGTGAATTTTTTTCACCATTGAAATGCTTACGCCAGTATATTGAGATACTCTTTCAAGTTTGCGCTTTACTGGTAGATTAACGAAGTTATTAGTAGCTTCTTCATTGCAAACCCTAAGAATTTGTACAAGAAGTATATAATCCTGATATTCGATTTTTTGGTCGTCGTTCCAATTCATATTACTTATATTTATAGACATTTTATATTCAAAATAACCAACATTAACTTTAAATCTTTTTTGTTTGTAAAGCAATCGAGCTTGGTTTTATTTCATTGAATATAATTTTTATTTATTACAACATTAGGTACATAATTTTTGAAATTTAGTGTCGCATAAATTATGATTTTATTTTAATGTTTTTTTTTCATAACTGTGCTTAGGCTTTATAATTCTCTTATTATCATTTTACTTACCTATAAACCTTCGCAATCACTTCCCTTGCCTGGCTATGAATAAAGTTATTCATTTTAACGTAAATAACACAAAAACTGTTAAAAATTATAAACTTTAACAACAAAGAAACAAATAACACAAAACAACAACAAAACAGCAACAACAATAATAGCAAATAAACTAAACTATGCTACACTACTCAAAAGTCATAGGTCAGAAATTAAGTAGGTACCTAAAAATACAGCAATAAAAACAGTTTAATAGCTCAAAAGTATTAACATACGCCGCCGCCACTGAATCCGCAAGAACTCGATATTATGCCGAAAATTACACAAAACCTGGTACGATGCGATCCAATAAGATAGAGAAAGACAGAGAGCTGCATAAAAATAATAAATTAATGGCCGCGATGTCATCAACCAATCACCTGTCCCCAAACAGCGAGATGCTTCCGCGAAAGCACGACGTTGCCGGCTTTGTAAGTTTTATTAGGAATTTCGGATAAATGTTAGTCAATATTGGATTTTATAATATGCAAAACATTAGCAAATAGAACTAAAAAATATGGTTTAAACTGCATTACATTATTTATTATCTTTTTTATGATTAAATAGCTTAATTTTACCATTATATTTAATTTTTATTCAATACTATTTCATTTTTGCAGTAAGACGTGACAACGCTTCAAAATTTCGCCCGCATTCTTTTCGTAGACACAGATCCGATGGTCAAACTGTAGCATGAATCAAACCAAGAAACGCGCGACGCTTTTTCGGCCCGATTTGCGCAAACGACGGTATCGGCTACTGGTCAATAGTAATTCAATACTATGTAAAATTGAAATTTAGAATTTTTATATTGAGAGTTGTTGATCGGAAGTTCAGTTAGAAGTATTTTATTGCGAAGGTGTTGCAATTTTGTGCGTTGCGTGTTTTTCTTTGTACTACTGAGTTTTTTACGTTTATTTTTAAAAAATGGGAAAAAGAAGAGACGGAAAGTTAAAAATTTTTTATGCTAAACGAAAAAGTAGGAAGCCAAAAAAGGATCAGTTTAGGCCTAGAATGGCTGCAAATATGTAAGTAACATTGCTTTTACTATTTATTTATAAATGAAAATAATTATTTTAGGTTGCCAAAATTCAATGATATTTTAGAAAATAATAATAACGAATCATGTGAAAATTTCGCCAATTTGGTTCACGAAAAACCAAGGTTTGTATAAATAAACTTGGATGCAATAACATATCATTTTTTTAATTTAAGGAATATAAAATTACTACTTATTATTTTAGTATATCCTCAGGACAAAATGTCAACCTGCCAAAAACATATGAAACTCAGTTATCTGACGATGAAATTATAATTGAGAATGAGGCAAGGTTAGTAGTACAAGATTAACTTTGACAAAAGTAACTTAGAAAAACGTAAAATACATTTAATTTGCTTATGAAACAAGTACATTAGATCCTATGACACGGTTTGTGATTTTTTTTTGCCAATATTTTAGGCCGCTCTATCCTAAGGAAAATGTCGTTATGGAAGGAAGACGGATTGTTGATATCCAGACTCTTTTTAAACAAATTCAATTATTATCAAATCACGCTCCTTTTAATTGCTCAATTGCAAATATGGAGGCTATGACAGAAAATAGAAAAGGACTTTATAGTACTTTTTTATTAAAATGTAAAATGTGTCATTTAGAAAAACCTTTTAACTTAGTTGACACAACTGATGACATAAATACGGCTGCTACTTTGGCAACAATTTCAACTGGCATTGGCTTTTCCGCTGCTGAAAAATTTATGTCAGTACTTAATATTCCATTTATGTCACCTAATACTTATCAACAGCGCCATGAGATCGTCGGGGACATAATTCGAAAATCGGCTTGGAAAGCAATGGAAGAAGCTGCTAAAGAGGAAAGTGATTTGGCAAATAATTGGGGGAAGTAGATAAAAATAACTGTCCTTATATAACTGTTGTTGCGGACGGGGCCTGGAGTAAAAGATCTTATAATGTAAATTATGATGCTGCTTCGGGAGTAGTAAGTCTAAATGGTTGTAAGTAGGATATTTCTTATTATTATCTTATTTATTTCAGACTTGCATTATTGGGCAACGCACTGGCAAACTTTTATTTCTGGGAATTCGCAACAAGTATTGTAGTTTTTGTGCTCGAGCAACAGCAAAGAAAATAGATCCGATTCTTGAACATGTGTGCTACAAAAACTGGTCTAATACATCCACGGCTATGGAATCGGATATTATAGTTGAGGGTTTCCGAAAGAGTTTAGAAATGTACAATATTATTTTTAAAAGACTTGTTGGAGATGGTAATAGCAGTGTATACAAAAAATTGGTAAAGGCCCGACCATATGGAAGTTTGCTCGTTGATAAAGTGGAGTGTAAAAATCACCTGCTGAGGAATTCGAGAAATCTGTAGTAAGTAATTATTAAACATTTTTTTAAAATGCTCTAGTAAATTAAGCTTCTAAATGTTTTAGACAAAAAAAGAAGTAACAGTACCAATAGTCCTGTTTCACCGTTACTTCGAAAGACTATTTCAAATAATATTCGAAGGTTAAGGACTGCTATTACAATGGCTGTGATATATAGGAATAAAGAAAATAACAACTTTATTGATAAGTTACAAAATATTACAAAAGATCTGAGAAACATTCCGTCTCATGTGTTTGGGGAACATCGTGAATGTGTATCTCTTGGTTATTTTAAATGTGAAAAAAAAGATGACGAAGCAAATTTAATTCCAGAGATGAAAGGCTGTGGAATATTACAAGATTTAGAAGTGTGCTTCAATCGACTTATTCATCACGCTGCAAGTTTATTACGAAATATGGATACCAACATTGCTGAACATTATAATTCTGTAGTATGTAAGTTTGTTGGAGGTAAACGGATAAATTTTTCTAAAAAAAGTTCCTACCAAATAAGATGTGAAGCTGCTGCATTACAATTTAATGTTGGGAACGGAGAATATTATGAACAGCTTCACAAATTGTTTTCTCAAAAAAATACATCTGGTATTTTTAAAAAATTTATTGAAAGGTTAAGAATGAAAAGGCTGTATTATAAAAATAAGAAACGAAATATTTTAAAAAAAATAAATAAACCTGTTACAATACCTGATAAGGATTATGGGCTACAAGATGAAGAAGTAGTGCAGCCTGATATGGAGTCAGATATATTTGACCAAACGAAAATGGCATTCCTTAAGGACCTTGAAAAGACTGAAAAAGAAATTCATGAAATAGAAATAAATACAAGAGGACAAGGAGGAAATCCACTATGGAGCCAAGAGAGAAGCATAAGACTGACAGCGTCTAATTTTGGCAATATGTAAAATGCTTCCCAAAACAAATTGTCAAAATAAAGTTCGACAGTTGCTTTATTCAGACTTCCGTGGAAATAAACATACCAAATATGGCACTGAAAAGGAGCCTTTTGCAATAAAGCAATTTGAGGAAGAATTTGGAATGAAAGTCGAAAAGTGTGGCCTTTTTATCGACAAGGAATATTGTGCATTAGCAGCTAGCCCTGATGGGTTAGTAGGTTTAAGAGGACTAGTTGAAATTAAATGTCCCTCTACTGCTTCTAATGTAAGCCCAACAGAAGCTATTGGTAAAAAAAAATTAAATTTGCAAGCGTGGATGAATACGGTAACATGAAAGTCAAAAGAAATCATGACTATTATTACCAAATTCAAGGCCAGCTGCACATAACGAAAAGAGACTTTTGCTATTTTGTAATTTGGACACCCAAAGGGATGTTGGTAGAACAAGTAAGTGAAATTTACTTAATAATTTTTTAATTGGAAAATTAAATCATTGTTTAATTGTTGTAGATTTGGCGAGAAGATTCATTTTGGAAAGAAAAAATGATAAAAATTTTTTATTTTAAATGTCTACTGCCTGAAATTATAGATCCTAGGCATAATAGAGGCATGGAAATTCGAAATCCATCTAGAACTTAGATCCCATTTTAAACTATAAATGACAATGCTTATATTACATTTGTTTGGTTTTTCAATTTCCACTTCGTTATATTATAATATTTATTTTTGTATATTTACTTACATAACTGTTTCAATATTGTCTTATATTTTATACAGGTTGTTCTAGAACATGTACCTACGTCATTATAAGTAAGTAAGTCCATAAAAACAAAGCAAAAATACGTAATCTAACGTAACGAATTAAAAATCATTATTAGCTACATGGTGGAGAATATGAGTGATTTTGCATATCCTCATTCTAGAAAAAACATGTGTCTCTGAGACATATTATTTTGTTAATTATTTTCTCTTTACATAGCATATGTATTTGAAGTTGTTATAGCATGTTGTATTTGAAAGTGAGACACACTTTTTTTTTTAAATAATTGAAGTCTGGGGTTTATTTCTTGCGTTTTTGCTTTTTTAATAAAAGAAAAAAACTATATCGTCGCTCTATTTTTGTCCGATACTGTATGTATATATAATATACCTTGGGTTGTCCTTTTTAATCTGTATTAATTTTAAATTAGATTTTTATTATTGCGTTACTACGTTTGGCACACACATTGTTAATTATTAATAATTATTAATATTATTAATATAGTTTAATCATTCTAATTTTAGATACATATTGTGTGTGTTTTTTTCTCACATAATTGATTTTTGTTATATTTAATTTATTTTGTGTTTCTTTATTTTGTAATTTTAATTTAGAATTTTATCTTGATTACTAAAAACCGTTTTGGGTACATCTATTTGAAAGTGATACAAAATTATAAAAATTTTTATATTTCATTCCTTCACTCCCTAAATTTGTGGTTCTAATACCCTTCTATATAAAAGCATTTTTTATAAATAAATTAAATCCGTTAATTTGAATAGTGAACAAACTGTATTACCAGAAGAACATGAGGATACTTTGATTGAACTGATACAAACATGTTATTTTCTTTACTGAATTATACGTCATGAAATACCGAAATACCCGTGCGACTTGTATGTAGGTAAACGCAAAAAAGTCAAACCACTTGCAAATTAAAAACGCTGTGACTAGTCAACCGTTAACGGCTGGCGATATTCAGCCGGTAAAATAGATATGACGTCATCTGTTACGTCACAAATGACACGTTTACCGGCTGAATAAATCTAGCCGCGAAAAAAATAAGGTTAGGTTTTTATTTTCTTTTATTATTTATTTATTTTCTGTGAATTTTGCGGTACTTGTGGTTGAGATTAAATATTAGTTTACTACTGTTTTTATAACAGATATTAGCGAAAAAATAGGTAAGTAGGTACCTAATCTGCGTAATTCGTTCAATATATGTATACATGCTATAGGTAGTAGCTATATTATTTTATTCAAATTTCTAGGCAAATACTTGGCAACTCTGTACTGTATAATACAGAAGATCATGTCGACTGATGTTGTCAGTAATAATATTGAGATAGGATCTCAGTTTGAAAGCTATAAGGAAGTTCAGAAGGCAATTGATGAGTATTCAAAAAGAAATTATATCATTTTATGGAAACGGGATGCCAGGACAATTCAGTCAAGTAAAGTTAAGCGGTTTTTAAGTGATAAACTTATTTATTATGAACTAAAATATGCTTGTGTACATGGAGGTAGAGGTTTTGTTTCTTGTAGCAAGGGCATACGTGAATCGTCGTAAGTACCTATGTATATTTAGTATTTATCCCCGTACTTGATAATATTTTTTGTAATTGCAATGAATATAATCCATTAATAATAATGATCTATGTTGTAGAACATATAGCAAGGAGTGTCCCTTTTTTATCAGATTTAGAGCTTCCAAAAATGGAAAAAGTTTAGAAGTAATAGCCATGAACAATGAACACAATCATACAATTTCAAAGGTAAAAAAATGTAATCAAACTTTTTATTTTTTCTACTAACGATATTAATAAAACAAATTATAATAATAATAATTATAATAAAAGTAATAATTATAATAATATTGATAAATATTTAACATAGCAATAATAATTACAGGAATATTATGCCCACTACCCAGTTCAAAGACAAATGCCTGAAAAATATTACAAAAGAGTTATTAGTACTAAAGGCAAATAAAAAACTTGTTAAAGAAAAAATGATAGAAAAAACTGGAAAAGTAATTTTACTGAAAGACTTGTCTAATTTGGCATCAGTTAAAAATGAGAAGAGGGATAATTTGGCCTACTGCATTAAGCTAATACAGGATAAATATGGTAAGAACGTACGTAATATACCTGCATTTAAATCATAAAATTTACTTTTTATCTTAGAGTGTGAAGTTTCTGTTCTAAAAGATGATGATTCAAATTTCCAAGCACTGTTTGCCCAAACTCCTTATATGAAAAATATTTTTGAATATTTTCCCGAATTTATAGCAATTGATGCTACATACAAACTCTTAAATATAGGTATTCCACTTTATTTAATGCTAGTAGAAGATGGCCAGTGTCAAAGTCAGATAGTGGGCATGTGCTTAATGGTTTCGGAAAGAAAAGAAAATATTAGTTGGTTTTTAAGCACTTTTAAACAACTTAACGGGAAAGCCACAGAAACTAAATGTATTATTACAGATAAAGATATGACCGAGCGAGATGTAATTAAGGAATTGTTTCCTAAAGTTTCATTAATTTTATGTATCTTTTACACAATGAGAAGCTTCCGTCGTGAAATAAAGTGCGAAAAAATGGGTATAACTGAAAGTCAAAAAAACCTATGTTTAGAGTATTTTCAAAATTTAGTTTATGCCAAATCTGAAGAAGATTTTACAAAAATCCTGGATAGCTTTAAGGAAATTGCACCAAAAGCGGTCTTAAGCTATTATATGAAAAATTGGCATGATTTTAAGCATCAGTGGTCAATGCATTCAGAATTCTGCAAAAATAATTTTCTTAATAATACTAATAATAGATTGGAATCTATTAACGGTAAAATAAATGATGTTATTTCAAGAAATAGCAGCCTTGAAGACTTTTTCATAGGATTCTTTAAAATAACATCTAGTATGAATTCCGAACGCGCCCATAAGTTCATATATAGTGAATTAAAACGGACTAGCTAGAATTTTCAAGAAAGGTAAAATATATACAACAGGATTTAGCACTTCATAATTCCTTTTTAATAAAATCTTCAGAAGGGCCGATTAATACGGACATAAGTGCTCTTGTTCATATTTTATTTCCATGCTTTTGCCGTGTCGTCATATATTTGCTGTCAGAAAACTATTAAATCAGCCTCTATTTGATCCCCTCTTGCCAGATAAAAGATGGACTGTAAGTTACAACAAATCAGTGTTATTCCCAGAATCGATGCCTGACGAAAATGAAACTGAAAACATTTTTCCAAATGTTGCTATTACAATAGCAAAACCAAAACATATAGTCTCATATGGCCAGAAACGACGGAATATCTTACCAATAACTAATAGTCTTGCGGATCTAGCCGCTCAGCGGTTAAATATGTTATACGAAAGACGAAAACAATTATTACTTACTATTAAGAAATATTGGGAAGAAGATATTGATATAAAAATTTTACCAGTCAGTGCAATAGATAGTCTTAATAGAGACAAGGTATATTTTTCACTAACTATAGGTATTTCTAATTTTATGAAATGTTTTTTTAGGAGAGTCAATTAGTGTCGGCTGATATGTCCCCTGATGACATTAGTAACAATAATAATTGGAATTTAGAAACGGAGTACTTAGAAAATAATGTCTGGGTTCCAGCAGAAAACGTGACTGTAGAAGAACTAGTTGAAAATAATGATGAAATTGAAAATTTGGATGCATCTTCCTCAAATAAGATTGTCATACTGGAAAATATTGTACTGCCTAGTACTAGTCAAATTTTAAATAATAAAAATACTAAAAACATGGTATCTAAGTAAAAAACTTTCAATATAAAAAAAATAATAAAAATATTTTAATTTTTTAGGAGTTGGATAATATTAAAATGCCAAAGAAAATTAAAAAAAGAGGTAGAGTAAAAGGTGAGGCTCTGACAACCATTGGCTTGCCTAAAAGAAGAAAAATTAATAAAAAACCTACGCCATTTGCCAAACTTAGCATTAGTGAAAAACAACGATTTATTCTAAGGTTGCTAAATATAGATAATAACGAATTTACATCCATTAATGACGATATTAAAAAAATTACCAAAGATGATGTTCATTTAATGGAATTTAACTGCAAAATTTTTGATAACAATATAAATTTACAATTAGTCAAGTACGTTCTATAATAATAATAATAATAATAATAATAATGTAATAAAGTATACCTATTATCTACTTCGTATCTGTTTTAGATATTGCTTTACCGACCTGGCTTTCCAGAAGATTATTCAAATTATATCTTCAAAGAAAAAAACAATTAAATTTGTATGTTCATGTTGTGGTGCTGAAATAGATACAACAAATTTTAAAATATGTTCCAGTTGCCTCGGAAGATACCACATAAAATGTATTGGCAAAAAAAAAGTCAGAAACGATTGGTGTTGTCCGGCATGCTTTTGTAACCTTAATTTATTTTGACTCAATTAAGTCTAATAAAAGCATTTTATTGTACGTAATTATTATGTTTTAACACCTTAATAATACCTCCTAGATTACCTTATTACAATCCCAGTCACATATCACCTATTTTTAACCGGTGTATACGTAATGTTTGTATAACCTCACTTTTTTCCCGGTCGACACCTATTCAGCCGGGATATATATTGCCATTAAGGTATTATGACGTCATCTATGAGGTAAGATAATAGAATAACGGTCAAATATGCTCAGCCGTTAACGGTTTTCTAGCCACAACGAATATTTAATCTCAACCACAAGTACCGCAAAATTCACAGAAAATAAACAAACAATAAAAGAAAATAAAAACCTAACCTAATTTTTTTCGCGGCTAGATTTATTCAGCCGGTAAACGTGTCATTTGTGACGTAACAGATGACGTCATATCTATTTTACCGGCTGAATATCGCCAGCCGTTAACGGTTGACTAGCCACAGCGAATTAAAAAATGCACGAATCGGTTCCTCCCGACTCTCTCGGGTGCCCGTCTGCACTAGAGTCTAAAGCACACTCAGTCACAAAATAAAAAAGTGGCGGGGACGCTGCTGCTCTTAGGCCATGTCAACGATGGCCGAGCTGTGTTGCCGGATGGCACTTTTTTTAAATGGTTTTCCGCCAGGAAATTAAAATAGAAAATTAAATGTGCATGTGTATGTATTTTGTATTTTGTTTTACTAGACAGAAAAGCAGGAGATTTAATGCCGCGGCTAGCGGCGTTACAAAATAAAAATTATATATTTCTTAGGCTAGTTTTCATCTAAATTTGCAGCTCTTAGATAATTCTTTTATAGTTTTTTATAGGTGAGGTCCCTATCATATAATCATGCATTTTATAAACCATTCAAAAATGCATCATTACAAAGATATACAGAATATTAAAATATTTATCTAAAATTTTAAATTCATTTATATTTTTTAGGTACAATTTAATTAACTCCCATAAAAAAATACAAAAATATAAAAATAATCTTTTTTGGTTTCGATTGTTCAGTTGCTTATAGTTTTTTTCGCAAAAGATGTGTCGAACGATAAGAAAAGAATTTTTCTATTGTTTGAACAAAGATTCCAGAAATAGGTTTTAATGAAAAAAAAGAGTAACAATCTTTTTTTGATTAAAAAATATCTAAGATATGTATACCTAGTTTTGAAAATAATAATAATAAATTTTTTTTAAACATTTTTATTATAAATATTTTACAAGTATCAATAAATTACCCAAAAATAACGATATTTAACTCAATCTTATTGTAGGTTTTTGCTTAAAAGCTGAACAGCATTTTGGTTGATTTCAGTTGGAGTATGTATCATTTTCTTTCCAGTAAATTTACCAGACCTCTTCTTTTTCGTCGAGAACAATCTTCTCTGAGAAACAATATTTTTATTAGGAGCTGGGGTGTCTGTTTTTGGAAAAGACTTTGTTTTTTCCCTGATGCCCGCTAATGATGGATTAGCTAGAGCCATCAATCTTTCAAGGCATTTCATTTCTTTATTAGTTTTAACTGAATTCAAAGTTTCCTGGATGGAAGTCAGAAACTTTTCTTTACGTTTGTTGATATCCTGGCAAACTGGTTTGTTTTTGCTTAATTCTAAAATAGCTGATTCACGATTTATATTGGTGTCTGATTCATCTTATACTAGATAATCACTATGCTCTGCATTATCCCCTAAAAAAATTATTATCTAATATATGCGGTACCTTAATTATATCAAATTATAACTAGAAAACTTAAATATTATTAGAGGTTTTAATTATTAACTTTAACGGGACCACTTCCAGTAAAATCCAAACTAATCCAAACGATGCACCCAAACTTATTGCTCATTTATTATATCAAAAATTGCCATTCTAGCAGCACAAAACATAGCACAAGACTTAACACAAGCAAATTTAATTTCGATTGGCTATTCGTCAACTAGCACGTGAAGATTATCGTTACAGTTTAACATCAGCCACGAAAGTGTTGTGTTTGGAGGGTTTTGCACACAAATTAACTTTATCCATTCTACATTCAGCTGGTGCAAGCACTGTTGCCAACAGATTTTACTGCACGATTAGAGTTTTGCCAATGGTTTCTTCAAAAAACTGTCCAGAATCCAAATTTTACGGCTAAAATTCTTTTCACAGATGAGGCCTGTTTTTCACGGGAAGCCATCAGAAACTTCCACAATAACCATCTTTAGGACTTTAAAAATCCCCATGCCATTGGAGAAGGTGGATTTCAACAGCAGTTTTCCGTGAATGTTTGGGCCGGAATTATCGGTGATCATCTTATCGGACCGCACTTTCTCCCTCCTAGGCTGAATGGTGATACTTCACTACAGACAATTTTTAGAAGAAATATTTCCAGATTTATTAGAAGACGTACCACTAGCAACAAGAAATACCATGTGGTTTATGTACGACGGTGCACCTGCTCATTTTAGTCTTGTCGCTCGAAACTATCTAAATGATACTTTTGCTCAGCAATGGATAGGTCGGGGGAGACCTCAGCTATGACCAGCACGACCTCCAGACCTGAATCCTCTGGACTATTTCTTTTGGGGATATCTGAAATCGCTTGTTTATGCGACGCCAGTTGTGGATGAAAACGATTTGAGAAACCGGATTGTAAACTCTTCTAATGTCATACGCAACACACCAGGAATTTTCGAACGTGTGCGCCAGTCGATGGGAAGAAGATGGCGTGCTTGTATTGACAGTCGTGGTTCTCATTTTGAGCATTTGATTTAATAAAATTTTGATGATATTTAAAACTAAAGTAAGTTTTTATTATTTTTCACAAAAATTAAGCGATCGTATTTTTAATTGCTTAAATTTGTACAAATATCTCGCACAGAAAAAAAATGGTGGCGTACACAAACAACAAATAAATTTTAAATAGGTAACCATTTACGACGCCATTGCATTAAAGAGACAAAAAAGTTTCATTTTTAGATGCTTTATTTAAAAGAAATATCATACTTACATGAAATGTACCGGGCGATATTTTTTTTACAAAAAAATCATCCGACTTAGCCCGTGGGCACGCCCCTGACATTTCTAGGCCAGATTTGAGAATTCCAAAAGGTACCTTATAAAGTGACTAATAAAATGTAAAGATTTCAACAAATTCGGTAAATGAGTTTATGAGATATTAATAAAAAATCGATTTAAAAAAAAAAGTTTAACATCCTGTATCTCGAAAACGAAGCATTTCCGGACATATGTTTATATGAACTTTTTTACTTAAAATATGACAAGGAATCACCCCTTAAAATTAAAGTCATCACTTATGTTACACCCTGTATAACACCGTTATTATCATAGATAAATAATTACACGACTACGTTGTCTAAAACTAAATTCGTAACCGTCGTACTCGTAACCTCTAACTTGTCAACTCTAATGAATCACCAAACAAACACAGGCTATGCTATGCCACTGCACTGAAGAACTGGCAACATAGCACTTCCCGCCTTGATTCTAAATTTTGTGACCGAGTGTGCCTTAGACTCAAGTCCCATCTGCTGTGAGACGAACAGCGTTCTGTTTCGCTTTAGCGATGCGTTGTTGCCAAATGCTCACCTTTCCGATAAAGCGCGTTAAATCCATTTCGAGCAAAGTCACGTGCTGATGATTGCTCTTAAATAATTTTGGGCCGGGCTCCAAACCAATAGAATCTTTTCTATCGAACCGTGCGTGATAATGTTTGTTTTGATTATTCATCGGGCGTTCGCGGTTCCGTTAAAAACAATGAATAAAATTAGTTTTTTAAAAGCAAATCCATTTTTCACTTTATCATTGGAACAAAAAGTAGAAATAAAGGAGTTACCGTTGCCCGATTTAAATATAGAAAAAACTGAAGGTGGACAAAGAGTGCGTTCGCGTAAATTTAATAGGAATATTTATGCCAAAAATATTTGGGTGTGCGGGTGTGATACGTCTAATAAGCTTTTTTGCTTTATGTGTGTTTTATTTGGAGGAGAGGAATCCTGGTCTCGAAGAGGAACAGATGATCTTGTTCATGTATGGAAGAAAATGAAAACACATGAAAAATCCAAGGTACACATGAACAATATTTTCAATTTTTCTATGCTTGGTAAATTTAATATAAAAACTCAGTTAAACTCGGCATACCGGAGCCAACTTATTGAAAAAAAAAACAAATTGAAAAAAATAGATATGTGTTAAATCAAATTATAAATTGCATTCGTTTTTGTGGTGCATTTGAGTTGGCTCTCAGAGGCCACAATGAAAAAGAGACATCCGAAAATAAAGGAATATTTCGGGAATTAATTAATTTTAGCTCAGAATTAGACAAAACACTTAAGGATCATATTCAAAAATCAACAGTTTTTAAAGGGACATCCAAAATAATACAAAATGAGCTTCTAGAGTGTATGTTAGATGTATATCATGAAGAGGTGACAGAAGAAATAGGGAACTCTCCATTTGTGGCTGTTATCGCCGACGAATCCACTGACGTTGCTTGTGAGTTTCAACTCGTAATTGTTTTTAGATACTTGCATGCTGGTAAGCCTGTTGAAAGATTCTGGCATTTTTACAATCCAAAAGACCATGATGCTGAATCAATCTCCCAGTGGATACTTCAAGTTTTGGACCCTTTACTTAAAGATCACCCCAATAAATTAATTGCGCAAAGTTATGATGGAGCATCGGTTATGAGTGGATGTTTGAATGGAGTACAAGCAAAAATTAAAGTAAAATATCCTTTAGCTAATTATATTCACTGCTATGCACATCAAGTAAATTTAATAATGGCCAGTACGAGTTCCATTAATTCCGAGACTCGAATTTTTTTTGCAAACTTGACTGGGTTATGTTCCTTTTTTTCTGTTTCTCCTCAAAGAACCAAAATATTGGATGAAGTTATTGAGAAAAGATTACCGCGCTCATCTTAAACTCGCTGGAATTTCCAATCAAGAGGAATAAATACTGTTTATGAAAATAGACAAGATTTAATTACTGTAATGGAAATTATCGAAACAACATCACGCGATAACACCTCAGTTAATCAAGCCAGTGGAAATAAGTTGAAATTGCAAAGTAAAAATTTTGTTTTCTGGCTATCAATTTTCCATAAAATTATGCCTTATGTAGAAGTAATTTTTAATCAGTTACAAAAAGAATGTACGGATTCGGTAAAAATAAAACAAGACTTACACAACTTTGAAAGAGCAATACAACTTATTAGGGATAATATGGACCAAATTATTCAGGAAATTGAAATAAATACAACATCACAAGGTGAAGGAGAACCACAATCAAAGAGATTGCGTACCTCTGTAGTAGAAAATACTAAGAAGCAAACAGCTTTAGAAATCTGTGATGCAATTTTGATGCAAATAAAATTAAGATTTAATTTCACTGGACACTTAGTGGCTACAAATTTATTTGCCCATGAACAATTTTTTGTGTATAGAGAATGTTTTCCAGAAAAATACCTAGAAGAAACATGTAGAGAATTTTCTTTTTTAAATAAAAATAGGCTTAAAACAGAATTGCAAGTTTTATATGAAAGAGAGGAACTAAACTCAATTTCAGGATCTGGAGCTGTGCCACTCTTGGTGTTATTAAACGAAGACTGCTTAAAATGTACCTTTAAGGAGACCTTACAACTATTAAGTGCCCTGGCAACCATGCCTATGACGACATCGGAAGCAGAAAGGTGTTTTTCAATGTTAAAAAGAATTAAAACTTTTCTTAGAAACACAATGAAAGAGGAAAGACTCAGTGCGCTAGGTATGTTATCCGCAGAGAAGCAATTTGTTAATTCAATTAAGGACTTTAATAATAAAGTAATCGACAAATTTGCTAACAAAAAAGAACGAAGAATGGACTTTATATATCGTGTACTTTAAGTAAAATAATTCAGTTTAATTGACTATTATATTATATACTTTTTTTGAGTTACTGATTTTTTTGGGTTATTAAAAACAACAAAATTACTTATTTGTGTACCTTACTGTAAATATGGAAAACTGTATGTTGCCTGTAACCTGAAGTATTGACATTTCCACGTAGTTTTGGTAAGTTCTTTCCTTAAATTTCAAATTTTATGTTTTTTTTTTTTAAATGTAAATTTTTATCTACAAAAATAATAGAAAACTTATTGCGTTATAATTTTGATAATAAAATGTAATAATTTCGATCACTCGTTCGGTCATGATAAAATTAGATCAAGATTTGGCCCTACCTCCCTGAACTGTCACGAGCCGCCACTGAAGCAAATGGTCGAACAGCCTACCCACCATGGACCCTTGGGACAGACTCTGTTGGATTTGGTTATATGTTCTGGAGATAATTTAATCTTTTCGTTAAATGTTGATCAAAACTTTAACTTTTCCGATCATTTTTTTTGTAAAATGTGAATTAGATGTTAATATTAAAAAATCTAAGCCATTTTTTTACGTACAGAGATTTTTAAAATTTTAATAAGCCAGAGTTTCTTGATAAACTACATACTATTCCGTTTGATACAATTTATTATTTACCGGATATTAACTCGAAAGTCCACGCATTTACCACGATTTTAATTAAAATTTTTGATGTTTATGCTCCAAAAAGGACGGCTGGTATTACAAAAAAGAAAAACCCATGGATTACCCCTAATCTAAAATATTTAATGTCACTTCGAGATAAATGTTTAACCAAATATAAAAAAAATAAAACTGCCAAAAATTGGGAAGCTTATCGGCAACTGAGGAATTACGTTTCTGATACAAATAAACGGGAACAAAAGGCTTTCCTTAATAGTCAGAATAGACGAAATGGTTCTAAAGAAAACTGGAAACTTATGAGGGATCTTAATGTTTATGATTAATCTAAAAAGGTAGTTCTCATCGATCAGTAAATGACATTAATAATTATTTTGTTAATATACCACAAATTAACCCAGACCCTCAGCTATTAAATTATTATCAAAACAATATTTTATCGAACTTGTGTGTTTTCAGTTTTAGGATGGCCACTACCGAAGAAGTGAAAGATGCTTTATTTCAAATAAATTCCAAGGCCACCGGATGTGATGACATTAGTATTGACATGTTGTTGCTTTGTTGTCCCAGAATTATTCCTGTAATTGTGCACTTAGTAAACTATAGAGACATCTTGCTTTCCAAATGAATGGAAGTGCTCGCTTGTTATTCCTCTGCCTAAGATAAATAAACCTATGGAATTAAAAGATTTGCGGCCTGTAAGTATTCTTCCTACTCTATCAACAATTTTAGAACGGGTCCTTAATGATCAAATCCGTGATTATGTCCAACAAAATAGCATATTGTCCACAATACAGTCCGGATTTAGACCAGGCTACAGTTGTTCAACAGCGCTTCTGAAAGTTACGGACGATATAATTCATCGTATCGAGAACAATAATAATTTAACTGTCTTAATCCTGTTAGAATATTCAAAGGCGTTTGATAAAATAAATCACGATCTTCTACTAGCAATCTTAAAATATTTAGGTTTCGCTGATTTCTCGATTAAGCCAATTAAAAGTTATCTACAGGGTAGAAGCCAAAAAGTGAAGGTCAATGGCAAAGTCTCAGATTCTGAACAGTTGCTATTTGGGGTTCCACAAGGATACATTTTAGGGCCCTTGCTTTTTATATTATATACTTCTCAGATGGTAAAGCATTTGCAATATTCTACCCTGCATTTATACGCTGATGACACACAGGTATATAAATCCTTTGGACTAGATCAAATTCTAGAAGCGGTTAATCAATTGAATCAAGATCTAGAGACACTCCTTACAGTTTCTAATAAACATTGTTTGAAACTAAACCCTTGAAGTCCCAGGTTATGCTTTTGGTAGAGCTCGGTTAAAAAATTTACATTTGCATGATATTCAACTAACTTTAAATAATAATAGACTTAACTTTACGGGCTGCACTAAGAACTTAGGTTTAATGGTGGATTCGAGTTTAAGGTTTAGTGAACATGTAAGTATGTGCATAAGGAAGGCTTTTTAAAACTATTAACCCTTGAAAAAACTGCTTTGCGATTCTTTGGTACTATCCCATTTCAATTTTGCAGATGTAATTTATGCACCATGTTTGTTAGCAAGAGATATATACCGAATCCAACTGATTTAAAATCACTGTGTGAGGTTGATTGGAGGTTTACGTGGTGCGGAGCGAGGGGTATCGGCTAAATTGAGGGAGTTACAATGGCTTAGAATGGATGAGAGACGTATTTTCCACTCAGTCGTCTTATTTCAGAAGATAATTGCGAGAAAATGTCCTGTTGTTCATCAAAAATGTTCATTTTAAAAAACGCATTAAGGGACATATTAATCTGTTTTTATAATTAGAGCGGCAATTGTATTATATAGAATAATTAGATGGTATAGGTACCTACTGACTGAGTTAATGGTTGCCAGTAATTTTGATGGATGTAATATAACAGTGGAGACTCTGTAGAATAATATATTATGTGGCTAAATATATATTATAATATGTGATATGTATATATTATAACGTATTTAATCTACATTAGTTTATAATTAATTAATATTTGGGATTCCTATGTATGGTTCAGTACAGTAGCTACTAGCTAGACTGCGCCACATTTAGGTAATCTATGACAAATTTATTAGTATTTTGATATTATCTATGTATTTGTTGGAAATAAAAGTCACTATTATTATTATTATTATTATTATTATTTATTTCATCTGGCACGATGATATATATCGATTCTGTTTTTTTTTGCCACATTGCAGTAAGAACAAAGATAATGCGGAACAAGATACAGAAAAGATCAAACGGAATAATATTTGGATCAATTATGCTGTTACTTGAAGTTGAATACACCCTTAGAATATTGAAAGGCTAGAATTAACATTGCCGTGGAGCTATGGGCAGTTTGTTTGCTTGCAACATATCTGATGCAATCATGCTAAATGTTTATGTAGAAATGGCAATAAAATACTTTATCATATCATAAAAATTTGTCACTTATTTTGACAAGCATAAAACAACATTACTGTTCCTCTTTAATAAAATATAAAGCATTTTTTCAAATAAAATAAAATAAGATACTCTATAAAGAAGTCAATTTTTAAAGTTTAATGAATGCAGATAACGTATATTAGAGAAAAAGGCAACAATATCGCAACGCCGCTCGATCGCATTGTTGATTCCATCAACACCAGTGAAATCTGTACCACTGACATCTTTACCAATGACGTCGTCAAAAAATATTTACTTGATAAATATTTATTAATTGGTATTAGATTATGCTTTAAATTATAAACAATGTTACTATTTATAAGTTCTTTATGCGTTTTTTACCGTAATTCATCAAAGTAAAGGCACCTATAATAAAAAGCATTTTTATGGAAATTAAATATTTTATAATTATTAGAGATTTCCTAATTTTTTTTTATTTAGGTTTGTTTCTATGATCCCCTATTCTACGTTTATGATGACGGTTCTCTTTTTATATAATGTTATTTATTTATTTACTTACATCACTGAACAGAGAAACTCCAATAATAGAGTGGAAACGATGTATATAAACATGAAATCATCTTATCAAAACAAAACTAATATTACAGATATAATAAATTATTAATAAATATATAAAAAGAAAAAAACAACATTATCTAAACTAAGCGAATTCTTTTAATTTCGGCTAGGCTACAGTTAAATATATCGCATTGATTCTGTATAGAGTTGTATGTATTGCAAGCTCTACGTATAGGCGAAAATTTTGTAATGTTGGTTCGAGGTAGTGAAAGGTAAAAAGTTTGAGAACTGCGAGCTGATAGCCGAGAAGTATGTAAATTTAGAACTTGCAAGATCTCTGGCGAATCAATTGCGCCCTTAATTAATTTATGTGAGAACTGTAAATCTGCCAAATGTGGCGACCAGACTTGGAAAGAATATTCCAAAATTGAACAAATATTGGTAAAGTCCAGAAGTTGAATGCTAGAGATATTCTCAAAGAATGGAGAGTTCCTGATAACAAAACCCAGCATTTTATAAGTTCTTTTTATGATATCTTCGATATAAAAACTAAATGAAAGTGAGCTATCAAAAATGACTCCTAAGTCTTTGAAGTGGGTTGATCTTGGTAGTATCACTTCATCAATTTTCTATTGGTAAGTAACATAGTTCTTTTTTAAGGAGTAGGAGACTACACAGCATTTAGAGGCATTTAGAGGCAAGTTGTTATTATTGCACCATTCATTCACTGAGTTAATGGCTGCTTGGAGTTTAATGGGCTGCTGTGTCTAACAGTAGTGTTGATATTGAACAATTTATTGTAGAGCACCATGAACGGGAAGGCAGAAAAAGGAATTTCATGTTATTTAATTGCCCCGAATCAACAAAAGATATTAAGCAGGCAGTTACATCAATGATCAGGGAGTGTGTGGACTCTAACATTTCTGAAGATGATTTTAGGGTTTACCGAATGGGGAGGCAGGTTGACAATAAAATCAGGCCAATTAGAGTGATATGTCACTCTCCAGAGCTCCCTCAAATGGTAATTGCTAATACCGTCAGACTCAAAAAAAGTACTAATTTGAAACACCTGTCTCTAAGTATGGATAAAACACCGAGGCAACAACAGGAGTATCGAAATTTGAAGGCAGAACTTCAGAGGTGTACGGAGGCTGGTGAGTCAGGTCTGAGAATTATCTACTCCAATGGATCCCAGAAGATTGTGTCCTTGGATAACAATCGTAAACAAAAAAACCAATAGCCTTGTCCAGCGCGGATATCTCTGCAATTTACCAGAATGTTCGGGGACTTAATAGCAAAACACACGAATTCTACAAGTCAGTGTCCGGTGGCGATTATCAACTTATATGTGTATCTGAGACTTGGATTCAGGATGGTGTACGGGATCGGGAACTTTTTGAAAATAACTATTTAGTGTATCGTAAGGACCGAAATCTCGAGGCTCTTGGAGTCAAAAGAGGAGGTGGAGTTCTTGTTGCTGTTAGACATGACTTGGCATCTGTCAGGGTTGATTTGAAGGACTTGGAGGTCATATTACCATCTATGGATATTGTGGGTTGCAGGGTGTCTGTAAACAAGACAAGTGTTTCTATTTTTGTTATATATATACTACCAAACTCGCCTTTAGAAAATTACTTGTCTCTCTTTGATTATCTTTCCTCTTTAGGCAATTTAGAACCAAAATATTTTGTTGTTGAGGGATTTTAATATGAGGTTTATACAGGATAATGTTTATGATTGTAACACTAAACTTGCTGGCCTAAGGAATTTTATGGCGTTTTTGAATCTCTCTCAATTTAACAATGCTCTTAACTGCAACAATAATTTGCTTGATCTAGTTCTCTCCAACTTCCAGTGTTCTTTGGATAGGGACGACCAACCCCTTGTCACTGAGGATGCATATCACCCTGCTATTAATATCTCGTTGAATCTTGTCAAATTCGAGAGTGTTACAGATTTCCCCTCCAACAATGAGAGTCCTAAGTATAATTTTCGTAGGGCTAATTTTCCCTATCTTTACCAGATTATCTCTGATGTGGATTGGACTTTTATACGCACCCAGTCAGATGTTAATGAGGCAGTTAAAACCTTTTATGACAAAATCCATGAAATTTTTTATCTAGCTGTTCCTCGTTTTCGTGCCTCTAATAGTAAATACTCATATCCTGTGTGGTACACTCATGAAATTAGGAAATTATTAAAATTAAAGTCTAGGCTACATAGGAGATGGCTTCATATACGGTGCTCTGCTGCTTATGAGGATTTTAGAGCTGCTAGGAGGGTAGTAAAAACAAAAATGGATCTTGCTTATCACGAGTATATATCCAGGACTGAGTCAGCTATTCGGAGTGATGCAAAGCAATCGCATTCCAGATTCTATGAGCTATAAAGATACCACTGTTGTGGATCCTAAAAGTATTGTAAATGCTTTTTCTGATTTTTTCAGGAGTGTTTATGTTGAGTCCTCTATTGCTCAGCCCACAGAATCTGATACATATGGTTCAGACAACATTTTCGTCCAATCTTTTGTTGAGGCAGATGTAAGAAAAGCTTTACAGAAGTTAAAAAACAAAGAAACTGCGGGTCCTGACCAAATACCTTCATTTCTTTTGCGTGACTGTGCATCGGCCCTGGCTGTACCACTCTTACAAATCTTCAACTTATCACTCAAGACCAATACATTTCCGGAAGAGTGGAAAAAGGCTAAAATATGTCCAGTGTTTAAAAGTGGCGACCATGGCAGAATAGAGAACTACAGACCGGTGTCAATTCTCTCTAATTTTTCGAAGGCCTTTGAGTTATGTGTGCACGATGAATTGTCTCCTCAAATTAAGCACATAATTACAAAAAAGCAGCATGGTTTCTTTCAGAAAAGATTCACTGTCACTAATATGGCTTGTTTCTTGGAAACAGCATATCTAGCTATAAATCAGAAAAGCCAGTTGGATGTGCTGTACACAGACTTCTCGAAGGCTTTTAATAGGCTGGATCACGTTTTGCTGGCACGGAAGCTGGCTTTAGCTGGATTTCATCCTTATCTGGTGGAGTTCTTCATCTCATATCTGACTGGCAGGCTTCAGTATGTTGAATTTAATGGTTTTGGGTCTGAGTATTACGTGGCTTCGAGTGGTGCGCCCCAGGGCAGTAACCTCGAGAGTTTCTGTCTTTTATTCGCTGATGATCTGAAGTTGTTTCGTATCATTCGTACTATGCTGGACTGCCTGAAGCTGCAAGAGGACATGAATACGGTCTTTGAATGGTGTGAAAGAAATAAACTACCCCTAAACTGTGACAAATGTAAAAAAATGACAATTTCCATTCTTCATGAAGAGATTTTATACCCATATATATTGAGTGGTTCTCAGAAGCTAGACTGTTCTTCAGTGAAGGATTTGGGCATTGAAGTACATAAGAGGCTCACATTCAACCAGCATGTAGCACAGGTCACTGGTTCAGACTTAAAATCCCTCGGGTTTATAGTAAGGTCCACTTCTCAATTTAAGAATATATCCAGCTTGACTGTATTGTACAATTCATTAGTAAAGTCTAAATTAATGTATGGCTCTATGTTATGGTTCCCCATCTATGATGTTCATGTTAACAGACTGGAGTATGTACAGCGCAGATCTTAAAGTTACTTTTTGTTAAGTTGGATGGAGTATATCCAGTAAGAGGTGTGGAACAGGAGTACCTGCTGAATAGATTCAACTATTTGTCACTAAAGCAAAATACTATTCTCTCTTAGTCAGATATTTTTATATAAACTTTGCAATAATAAAATTGATTGTTCTGAGCTCTTAGAGAGGCTACCTCTATTTGTTCCTCCTGCCAATACAAGGAGGCACCATATATTTTATCCCTCTCTTAACTTAACAAATCTAAGGCTAACTAATCATAAAGCTCCACTATGCTGTGCTTGTACATGGTTTAATCAGATGAATGCTATAGATGTCGACATCTTTAGCAGCACTGAATATGTTTTTAAAAAAACGATGTGTTCCTCTCTTAATTTGAATGATACCTGATTATTTTTCTGTGATTGTTATCATTTGGTTAGTCTGTCTTATATTCTTACAATTATGCTATTGTTTTAAATTTTAAATTTTGTTATTACTCTATGTTGGATCTTATATAATTTTTTTTTATATTTTTTTTTATACTTTTTTTTTATATTATTTTTTTTGTACTACTTATTTAAGGTGCTTATAACTTGTACTGTTTTAATTTTAATTATTTCGATTATCTTGTAATTGGGAATTTTCCTGTTGGACAATAAACTATTTAAATTTGAATTTGAATTAATGCAGTCCTCAATAGTATCAATTCTACAGTATAATTTTTTATCATCACAGTATAATGAGTTGAAAAGTAGAGGTCCCAATATGGAACCTTGTGGTACGTCTGAAGGAGCGACTATTTCAGTTCAGCTGTGTCCAAAGCATTCAACATGTTGAGGACGTTTAGTGAGATAAGAAGTGATAAGAGAAGTTAAACGAGATGAAGACCCAAATTGGTCAGAAAGATTTGATATAATAATGGAATGGTCAAGAGGATCGAAAGCTTTCGAGAAATCTGTATGGACTACATCAACTTGAGAATTATCATTTATACAGGGTGTTTATTATATATTGCGACAAAATTTAGGAACGTGTTCTTTGGACATTGGACACAGAATTCGCAAAAAAGTTTCTGTAAACACAGGTCCTAAACCTTTTAGATTTTGAGCTACAGGGTGGTAAAGTTTTAACAAAAAAATAATTTTTTTTCGATAACTTAAATACCCTTGTAGATATTTGTCCAAAGATTGGTATGCAGGGTCTCTGTATCCAGAGCCATTTACCAATATACTTTTAACATTTTTATGTTCTCCAGTGGCGTGTGTGCGGGTTTTCCGCTGAATAATTTTATAAAGAAAAATGGTACGTCACTGGTTATTCTTGTATTAAAAAATATTTTTAAATTTCCCGTTTTATTTGCAACATTTTTGATTCCTTGGACTTTGTCCGCTAGATGCACGATTTTCGCACAAAAAATTAAAAAACATTTTTCTACTTTGACTGTTAAAATTTATTTTTTCTATAATCGTTATAAAAAGTAAGTTTTTTTTTTGAATTTTATTTAAAATTTCATTGTAGTTCATAATATGTCACTTTATTTAACATGGTAAAAAAAGTAACATATGAGTAACCTGTTAATATTTCACGCTTCTAAAATCGCGAAGTAGCCTGTGAACATAATTTTTTTTTAACGTAACTACAGACAACGCTGCCGCAAAGATAATCACATTCTTGTTTAAGAGTTTAATGTTTTTATCATATTTGTCCTTTGCCCACGATAAAGTTGATATTTGTTAGATTTTGTGATATTTTAAATTTTAAATCATAGTCACTGTCCGCCAGTTGACAAGATTAATTTGTTAAAAAAATGGCCAACAATTACACAAATAATGAAATGGGCGATATGCACTTCATTTATGGACTGGCTAATGGAAACGCAAGAGAAGCCTTGCGAATTTATGCTGAACGTTACCCGAATCGTGTTATTCCTCATCACTACATGTTTACGCGTTTACACCAACATCTAAGTGAAACGGCAGCTTTAAAAAACTCACCGGTGAAAACGGCCATCCCCGAACAGTTACTCCTCAAATTGAAGAGCAGGTGCTCAATGAATTCGAGGAAGATCCCACCACAAGCACTAGGAAAATTGCTCAGACGGTACACATTAGTAACTTTAGAGTTTGGAATATTCTTAAAAGAAACCTTTTATACCCGTATAAAATCCAGCGGATGCAGGCACTTTTGCCAGGCGATTTTCCCAAAAGAACGGCTTTGTGTCGTTGGATGCAAGAACGCATAAGGCAAGATGCACCGTTTATAAGAAAAATACTTTTCACCGATGAGGCTAATTTCTCCAGGGACGCAATTATGAACTTCCAGAATAACCACATATGGCATTGTGAGAACCCACATGCTGTGGCAGAAAACCGTCATCAGCACCAGTTTTCACTTAATGTATGGGTCGGCATTATTGAAAACTTTCTCATCGGTCCATTTTTTTTACCAGCAAGGTTGACTGGACAAGTGTATCAAGAATTTCTTGAAAATGAATTACCAGCGATGCTAGAAGATGTCCCCATTCAGCTGAGACAGCAAATGTTTTTTTTTACATGACGGTGCTCCAGCCCATTTTAGTTTAGTGGCTTGGCTTACTTTTGGTACTGATTAATTTCCTTTTTTCTGCTCCTTTTTCCCTTTCCAAGCTATCCCTCTAAACTTTATATTGTTAATTTTTTTTTGTTATGTTTTTTTGTGCGCATGTCAATCGAGATCTCTGCCAAATAATTTTCCTATTTTTCAAAATCATATAAATAATTTACATTATGATGTGATTGGTGTTTCGGAGACATGGTTACATACCGATATTAACGACGAAGTTGTACATATACCTAACTATAGTATTGTCAGACAGGATCGATTGGGCAGAGGTGGTGGCGTCGCAGTATTTATTAAAAATATTTTTGAATTTCGCATAATAATTAGTGAGTCGAATATGTATTTAGAACAAATTTGGATTGAAGTAAAGCTAAATAATAAAAAGATTCTTATTGGTAATATATATCGACCTCCTAAAGGTGACCTTAATTTGTTTTACTCAACTTTAGATAATATTTTAGAGAACTTTTATGCTGTTTATGATTGCATATTTTTGCTGGGAGATTTTAACATTAATGTTTTGGGTCTGAATTCGAACTTACCTTTGCTTGAAATAACTGAGGTTTATGGTTTGAAGCAATTGATCATTGATCCTACAAGAGTGTCAGATATAACGGTGTCTCTAATAGACCTAATTTTCTCTAATCATGAGTCTATCCAAGATTGCGGCGTTAGTGATCTGGGTGTGTCTGATCACATGCTTGTTTATTGTACTGCCAATTTGGAGGTTCCAGAACCGCAGACTTTTAATTTTGTATATAGAAATTTAAATGATATAAATTACGAGCAATTGCAGGCCGATTTAGTCGAATTGATTCCCTGGCATACTATGTATGATATGAGAGATATAGACTCCAAAGTTGACTTTTTCACGGAGTCATTACATAATATTATGGATATGCATGCTCCCCTAACTAAAGTTAAAAATAAAAATAAACCTTACAGTCCATGGATTACGGCTAATATTAGATTAATGCAAAGACTTCGCAATAGGGCATTAAATAAATTTAGAATCACTAAAGAGCGAGAGGACTGGAACATCTATAGGCAGTATAGAAATATAACAACAAGCGCAATAAGAGCAGAGAAAAAAGCTTACCTTGAATATAAGTTTAGTACTTGTAAAAATAAAGAAGTTTGGCAAGAATTGAAAAAAATTGGTGTTTCACAGAAAAATAAAAAACAACTTCCAATTTTTCTACAGAATGTTGAAGAACTTAATACTTTTTTTACGAATGGCAATAATAATAACAATATTGTTGATGCTAATTATGTTAAATATTTTAAAGAACATAGAGTTGTCGC
Organism: Anthonomus grandis grandis; assembly: GCF_022605725.1. Classification (NCBI taxonomy): domain Eukaryota; kingdom Metazoa; phylum Arthropoda; class Insecta; order Coleoptera; family Curculionidae; genus Anthonomus; species Anthonomus grandis. The sequence goes on from NC_065561.1 coordinate 2,807,591, forward strand.
AAATGAATTTAAGTTTAACCTAATAACTTAAGACTTAATCGTAAACATTTTAAAAACTATAAAAAGCAAAGCATTTGGGGTCGATAACTTAAACATAACTCTTATCTTATTTTGTTGCCCTGCTATTATTAATCCATTATGTCATTTAATAAATATTTGTTTAGAGGAAAACTACTTTCCAAAAAAATGGAAGCAAGCCAATATTATTCCTATACCAAAAATAAAAAATCCAACTGAATTTGGCAATCTTCGATCAGTCTCCGTTGTTTCTGTTTTTTCTAAAGTAATCGAGAAAATTATGGAGCAACAGATATTGGACTATTTAAAGAATAATAATTTGATTCCTGAATATCAATCTGGCTTCCGTAAAGGATATAGCTGTGCCACCGCGTTGGCTCAAGTGTCTGATGATATATTTAGAGCCCTTGATAATAGTCAAGCAACCGTATTAATTTTACTAGATTTTACTAAAGCTTTCGATATGGTTAATCATCAGATACTTTTATCAATTTTGCATTATGTGGAATTTTGTGAGTCGGCTGTAACTTTAATATCTTCTTTTTTGTCAGATCGTAAACAGCGGGTGATTTTGAATGATAATGAATCGGGGTTTCTAGACGTAGTCAGCGGTGTTCCGCAGGGTAGCATTTTGGGCCCATTACTCTACACACTTTACACATCTCAGATAACAAAGAAGATAACATATTGTAAACATCATAACTACGCGGACGACACCCAGATCTATTTCTCTTTTAAAGATACTGATGTTTGGCAGGCTAATATAAAAATTAATGAAGACCTTAACAATTTATTTATAGAAACGCAAAAGTTACTTTTAAAAGTTAATCCCACTAAGTCTACAGCCATTCTTTTTTGTAGTGATAATAAACGAACAAATATTTTAAATAACTTGCAACTTTACATTAATAATGACAACATAACTTTTAAAAATTCTGCAAGAATCTTGGACTTTTAATGGATTACAAACTAAGATTTAAGGATCATGTTACTCTTAAAATGAAAAGTGGGTACTCCGCACTAAAAATAATTTTTTCGCAAAGGGATTACGTAAATTTGCCTATAAGAAAAATGCTTTGTGAAACATTGGTACTATCCCAATTAAATTTTTGTGACACCATCTATGGCCCTTGCCTTGATTCTTCTGACTCATATAGAATACAAAAACTTCAAAATTCCTGTCTTAGGTTTGTATATGGCATAAGAAGGAGAGAACATATTTCACATAAGCTAAAGGTTGCGGGGTGGTTAAATATGTACAATCGTAGTGTTGCATCTTATTTGCTTCTTTTTCAAAATTCTTCAAGTCAAGGATTCCTTCATATTTACATCGAAAAGTTAGATATCGGACTGACTTGCACAACTTGAATATTAGAAGAAAACAATTATTAACTATTCCTTCACACAATAAAGAATTTTTTAAGAGATCGTTTTCTTACTTAATAGCACACTATACTAACAAATATTGTATAAATGATTTTACCATGTCAGAAAAAACTTTTAAAATGAAAACTAAACTAATTCTAATAAATCAATAACAAATTACTCACTTAAGTATTTATAATAAAAAATTGTTTTTTATTTTTATTTTTAAATTATAAAATCGAATTATTTATATGTGCCAACCTTTTTCTTGTCCAATTCCAGTTCCTTTTCCTATTCTCTCCTTATCCTATCAGTATGCTTTTTATTCGTGTTGTATTAACTTTCTTCTTTTTTTGTTTAACTGGGAAAATGCTTTTGTTTATTATTTACAAGTGTCATTTATAATTTATAATTATTAAATATATATAAGGCCTCAACAGAATTCAGGGTTGTTCCCTGGAAGTCTGAAAACATTATTACAGCCTATTAGTCACCTTCTGGATTTTTATTTGTATTTGTATAAAATTTAAGTTCTATAGATATTTTTTAATTGTTTCAATATACATTAAATATGCTCTTTGTAAAGAACGAACTATTGAATATGTGATATGCATTTGGTTTATAACAGAATTGTAATTTTTTATTTTTCTGGTGATTAATAAAAGTCTTATTATTATTATTATTATTATTATTATTATTATTATTATTATTATTATTATTAAATCACTGGTTTATAGAAATCCAATTGATAATGTGGAGGAATTGTGTAATTGCATTATAACGTCTTGTGACATAATTCGGCAGACACCAGGAATTTTTGAACGTGTCCGCCAATCAATGCGACGTCAATTAGATGTTTGTGTTGATGTTGGAGGAGCACACTTTGAACCACTTTTGTAAAAATAATAATATTACTTAAATAAATAATAAAAAATGAAATATTTTTTTATCACTTAAAAACTTGTATTTTAAATTAAAGATTGTAAAATCAAAAGTTTTAAATCCTCAATTACAATTTTATTAAATTGGACTGGCTTTTGTATTAAATTAATTTAAAAAATTTGATTATTTAATATTAAAATTGCAATAAACTAAAATAAAACGAATAATTACTAGAATAAAGAAAGTCTAATCAAATCTGAGCAACATGTCCATGGTTTTTATTTTTTTGTGCGAAAACCGTGCATCTAACGCACAAAGTCCAAGAGATCAAAAATGTTGTAAATAAAACGGGGAATTTCAAAATATTTTTTAATATAAGAAAAACCAGTGGCGTACCATTTTTCTTTATAAAAGTATTCAGCGGAAAACCCGCTTACACGCCAGTGGATAACATAAAAATATTAAAAGTATGTTGGTAAATGGCTCTAGATACACAGATCCTGCATACCAATCTTTGGACAAATATCTACAGGGGTATGTGTATTTAAGTTATCGAAAAAAATAATTTTTTTGTTAAAACTTTACCACCCTGTAGCTCAAAATCTAAAAGGTTTAGGACCTATGTTTATAAGAACTTTTTTGCGAATTTTTGTCCAAGCTCTCAAGTTTTAGCTCTCTACACCAATCCGACGTTATAAAAACACAAAAACGTTGTGACCAAAATTAAATAGTTTACCTGCCTTATGTACAATGTCAAACAAGTTAATAGCGTCGATAAAGCAAGATTTGAAATGTTTGAAAAGATTTATGCAATCAATCAATTAACAATATTTATTTCGATTTAACAATACTCATTTACATTAAAAAAGAAGAACTAATAGTAAAGATGGAAATAAAAAGTACTAAAACAGGTGTAGGTACATTGTACTATATACAGGGTGTCCCATTAGTACGATAACAGACGATAGCTCCTTATACAGTGATACAAAAAAAAATTATACAAAGAGACTTTACTGTCTAAGGTGCATAACATAAAAATATTTTTGGATATACAGGGTGATTCATAAATGTGATATGATACACAACTTTTTTAATTTAAATGGAACACCCTATATTTTATTGCATTTTTGGATTGCTTAAAAAATTCTGCATACCTTTTATCAAGCATTGTCTAAACCAAAACTTACCCGTTTGTGAGATATTTAATATTTTATCAAAAAATCGACGTTTGCACGTCTCCACAAAAACAAAAATAATTCACTCTATTGGGATCCTACAAGCCAAATCTTTTGTAGGTTGTTAGTGCATACTTACACTTACTTTATGGTCCTATTGCCACTCATATATTTAACCATAGGTCAACATAAGATGCAATATAAAAGGGTGGACAAGAAAAGAGTGCTGGGCTAGCCTATCTCGCGGAGAGTGGTCGTGCAAGTTGTTTAAAACAAAGGAAGTAAATAAAATAAAGCTCAGGGGCGCCAGTAACCAAATTACCCTTAAAACACCCCTATAGAATTTAAGTAAAGGGCCACACAATACTTACTATAAAAACTGCATAAAATAAACACCCAAGTATCTACGAATTTTAAGTCTTGTAAAAGCTCTGCCTCTGGAAATTAGGGTCAAATAAAAGCTTTAAAATTTATTTTCAAATGACAGGTAAATTTAATTCAAATTTAGGTTGTTAATTATATAATTTTAATTGGGGGAATAACCGTAAGGTTATGAAAATATCAACACTACTAAAAAAACGAGCTATTATACCATGATATTACTTAATAAAGCTTATAAAAAAATACAACAAAGATAAACCCACCTTATTGTGATCACAATTTGGTTTACACTTCTGCCGATATAAAAAAATAGAAAACTGTGTTATCACACCTTTTGTGTCGATAAGTAATATCTTAAGCACTACTTTTGAATAAAATAAATACTTGCAAAAATTACACTTTGGACACGGTAAGTAAAAATAGGTAAGTTTTCAATTTAGCCTTAATTTAAATTACAAAAGAAAAATATATTATTCAATTTTTTTCAGCATATAGGCTGCACCAATTTTACAAAAAAAACGACTTATCTGGGAGCCTGGGACACCACAACAGACTCAAGGAATCGAGGACACCATCAAACAACTGGACATATCTGGAGCTTCATTATACCAAACTAACTTTCATCCAATCTGAAAACTGGAGACCAACGAGGAAGAATAGAACTGCTTTGGATCTTTCTTTTCACCCTATCCTTCAACCCTAAAATACCCCAGTACCCACGTAACTTTTGTCATAAATTTAAGAATAAATATTTAATTTAAATTTAGAGTACTTATTTAATTATTTAATTTGTTGTAATAACATTTTAGAAGTAAGCTATTATGTAATAAAATTATTCTTTAGTGTCAATAAAATGTACAGTTAATATCAAAACTTCAAGATGAATTAAGAACTTATTTTTAATAGTTTTGGCTTATTATTTATGTCTTAATATTAATAAAATTATTACAAAAAATAGGTTTATCTTTTACTTACACAATGGTGGAATTTTGTGGCTTTTATATACTTTTTTTTTACACTTTCAGAATTCAGCAATGGGAAAGCAACAGAATTAATAAAATTATTCTAGCTTTCGAGTCCTCCAATATAAATTGATTTATTTAAGCTAAAAATAAATTTAAACCTATTATAGTCACTCAAAAAAACCAATTAAGCTGGAATAAAGTCTCAGAAACTTACCGAAAGATTTTCTATGCTACTATAAGACCAAAACCATTTATCCTGACCAAAGGCAGCAAATGAACTTCAAAAGAACTCATACAGAGATATAATTCATTTAATTTGCTAATTTTGTAGCTATTAATCCACAAAGGAACGCAAAAATTACTAAAGCGTTAAATTGCCATAAAACAGCGATTTTAGTCTGTACTAGTTGCACAGAAGTGGATCTGAGCAGAAAATGACCGATGCTCGGCGGTTTACCGTGAGCGAAAAACCCAAAAAAAACGAAGAACGCGTACAAAGAATGCTAGACCAGGATTCTTTTCAAACGACTATTATTTATACAGGATGGCTGTGAATTAAATAGTAATAAACAGTAATATACATACATCTTATTTTTTTCAAATGGAATGACCCATATTTTTTTATCTTAAAATGTTCACAATGTTTAAGATTTCTTCTTTGTTAAGCATGTCCTATACCTATCTGTAATAGTTATCGAGTTTTTTACACTTTTTCCTAATTTCGCCTTTAAAATCCGCAATAGTCGCGTTTTAATTTAAAAGAAGTTTGCTTAGTTGGCCGTGGAAATAACAATTGCACAAAAATCAAGCAATTACTTTGATAGAAGATTTAGTGTTGTCAGTTTATCATTAAAGCGAAACATTTTTGCTTTAAAAATGAATTTTTCGAAAGAGGATATGGTGAAAATGATTTACTGTTTCAACTGTTTGGATGCAATTGAGGTAACTTTACTGTTTATTGGCAAGCATAGTTAGATAATTCAAAAAGCCACTGTTAACAGAATCACATGTTTTTATGTTACCTACAGATTATGCCAGAATTATCTGATAAAGACTTTGCTAAACATTTAAAGACGTTTGAAAAAAACAATTTATTAAACCTTAAACTTTAAAAATAGTAAACGGAACGGATTGAAAAGCATTTTTAAATTTTGCATTTTATTAAATTACAACAAATTTAATGATACCAAAATGTACAGAAAAGAAATTTTGTTTAAAATTTACCAAATAATAAAATCTTAAAACTAATCGAAAAATCAACAAAAAAATATTCCTTAAATAAAAAAAATTAAAATTGTGAACAATAACAACAACAAATGACTAAACCAAAAAGGTATGTACATTAAACTATAAATAATGTTCTACATGTCCACCCTGGTGTTGATCACATAAACGAATTCGTTTAACAAAAGAACTGCTTACTTTCTGTAATATTTCTCTAGTTACTTCTTGAAAAACATTTCGAATTCTTTGCTTTATGTCGTTTTTGGTGGTAACAGGCCTTTGATAAACCCGATTTTTCACAAACCCCCACAAGAAAAAATCGAGTTTTGTGAGGTCAGGAGATCTGGCCGGCCAAGCAACTGGTCCTCTCCTGCCAATCCATTTATTTCAAAAATGGTCATTTAGATGGGCCCTCACAACACGGCTAAAATAAGGAGGCACTCCATCTAATTGTAGCCACATTCGTCTTACTGTTTGTAACGGTAAATCATCCAGCTCTTCTTCGAATTCATTTTGCAAAAAATGTAGAAAGTTCTAACCGTTCACTGTCCCATCAAAGAAATATGGTCCAAGAAGCTTTGTCCCAATGATACCAGCCCATATATTAAGTGACCATCTATGTTGATGATCCAGTGGTATCAAATGCCTTGGATTTACATCGTTGTAACAATGGAAGTTGTGTCGGTTTATAAATTCATTTTTATGGAATTTCGCTTCATCAGTGAACAACACAAAGTCAAAAAAGTCCTGTTGCAGTTGGATTTGATGCAAAGCCCAGCGGCAAAAGTTTCGGCGATTAGCAAAATCTTGATCGCTTAATTCTTGTACAAGCTGTACGTGATATGGATGAAATTTATGTTTCCGGGTGATTCTATTAATAGTGTATTTTTTAATGTCCAACTGCCTTTCAATTTGCCTACAAGAGACATGCGGATTATCTACTAGGGCTTGCATAATAAGCATTTCATTTTGTAGATTTGCCCCTGTTTTTTGTCTTTGTGACATTTTATAATTTAAATTTCCAGTTCTTTCAAATCTCTCCTTTAGTCTTTCAAATGCCAATCGATTGGATGTCGTTCCGCATCCGGATATCTCTGTGCATAAACTCTGCTTACCAGTAAACAATTTTTCTTACTTGTACCCGAACAGTAAATCATTTTTACCATATCCTATTTCGAAAAATTGTTTTGCTTTAGTGATAAACTGACAACACTAAATCTTCTGTCAACTCTCTGGTATATGCGCCGTGGCTAGACTTGCCCGCCTTATTTTACATAGTGCAGGCAGCAGCAGTTCGCTTTCGCAGCGCAGTGTTCCCTTTTGCCCCTGTTCGGTATGATAGGAGTTGGGTCCTGGGTATGTTCTGGTTGATGGAGAATTTTCGATCCCGGAAAGTGCGTGTTCAGCATTAAGCCAAGCGTTTCTTCCTCGGTTGTCGAATATTCTCCATCGGATTTTAGACAAGAGCCTAGGGTTTGTTGTAGCCCTTTGGATATTGCCTTGTGGAGTCTAGCATATGCTGGTGTCTCTGTTAGGTCCCGGCATAGCTTCTTCCACTCTTATTTCTTTGCTCTTTTTAAAGCATCATTGTACCTGGTTAAGTGTCGTCTGTATAAATTCCACTCGCCAGTTCTTTTGGCTCTGTTAAAAAGCTTTCTTAATGAGATCGAATCTTATGTACCTGTGATCCGACAAACTTGGTTCGTCAGATACATGCCATTATTTAACGAGGTCGCAGATGCGTCCCTTGCCAATGGTTAGATCAATTACTTCTCTGCGGAGTATGTTGACGAAGGTCGGTTCCTCCCCCACATTAAGTATATTTAGACCGGAGGCAGCACAGTAATTTAATAATGATTCGCCTCGTTTGTTTGTTCCAGTGCTTCCCCAGATAGTGTGGTGAGTATTGGCGTCACAGCCTATTACAAGGTTTTCCAATCTTTGATGGTCTATCAACCTCCGAACTGTTGTCGGAGGTGGTTCCCCTTGTTGATCGTGCGGAAAGTATGCTGATACTATTATTGTATCGTAGCTCCTCTTCGCTGTTTTGATTTGCACTTTGACCGCCGCTGTGTCCCTGTCACAAAACTTCCACAGCGGTGTGGCCTCTATATCTTTTCTTATAAAGATACAGCTTCTTAGGTTAGGTCCTTCTTTTGGGTCTAAAACTAGTCTCCCGTTGAGGTTTCCTAGTCCCCTTATCTGGCCCCTATAAGTATAAGGTTCCTGAATCAGGGCTATCTGAATATTATTGTCGGCTATGCATTTTTGTAAGGCTGCAGTGGCTGCTTTGCAGTGGTGGAGGTTTATTTGTATCAGCCTCACACCCATTGCGGAGAGCGATTTTAGGAAGAAGAGGTTCCCGGCAATCCCTCTGTTTCCATAGGGGTTGCCTGGTCCCTCTTCTCTTTCTCTTGGCTGCTGGCCGAGAGTCTGATCTTTATGCTGCCAAAGTTGAGGTATAGCGATTGATTCGCTTCCCTGACTTTGGCCCAGGATTTTTCGTCCATGAGGAGCGTTACCAGGCGACAAGGGTTCGTCCTGATCCTTCCTCATATCGAGCGATTTCCACAAGCTGGTGTTGATGTTGTTTTAAACATCCAGCTTGTGTAGGAGTGCTTTCGGTTCCTCAGTAGGTCCCGGCACCCAGGTTATTGCCTTCGCCGGTCTGGGAAATTTGCCGTCCTCCGTTATCTGGATTTCAGCTCCTTCCCAGTGAGTTTCCTTCTGCACTAGTTTGACGAGCCAATTTTTAGTTGACTCGTCGACACAGGTGACATGAAGGATTCCCCCACCGTGGCTTACGCCTGCAAACTTGGGCGCAATTTGCGATCCGCTCTGCAGAGCGAGCGTTTTGTTGAGCAGCCAGCCCTTTAGGGTGTTTGCCTGCTCCTCCGAGACGAATGCCTCGCGGTATGTTTTAGCTGTTATGGCCATTCTAAGAACCCTCGCCGCAGCATCCCGATAGGACAGCCCTGGTTCCCGTCTTGAGCCCCTGGGCTTCTTCCTGGGTCTTTTTGACTCCGGCGGAGTTTCTCCCTCCGAGCGATGTCATTTTTGCGTCTCGCTCGTATTGGCCTTGGTCTGGGTGGGTGTCAGTGCCTCTTTGGGCCCCGTCCCCCCCCCCTTCCCTTGGCCGCCAACAGTTTGGCTTTTCGTCTTTGAGCCCCCGACGGTCGTTTCCTCCCGGCAGGTCCCTCTTTGGCTTTCTCAGCGGCGGTTCCTTGCGGCCCCGCCGTTGACTTCTCAACAGCGGTTCCTTTAGGTCCCGCCATTGCTGGCAAAGGTTGCTCTTGGCCCCCGTCTTTGGTATTTTAAGTATCTTGGTCCATCATAGATATTCCCACGAGTAGCTAGGGAAAGGGTGGTCCACCCCTGCAGAGCCCCGCATGCAGGGGTAAGGCTGTATACAATGGGGTGCGCCTTATTCCCCAGGGTTGGCCGCTAGTGACTGGGCTTCCCCCCAGTCTTGCATCCCTTGGCGCGCGCCATAACCTAAGAATTGGGAGATTTTATAGTGTTCTCACCACGCGGTCCGGGTGGTTAAGCCCAGTCCCCCGTGCTGCTCATCAGCACGTACCCCACGCTCCCTTTCAGGATCATGGGGGTCGTTGCGCCGAATGGACGGTTTACGGTATATAGCTGGTCTGCGACGATGACCTTCAGTTGGCCCGGATGGGTGCCAACGGGCCTAGGCTTCCCTTATCGTCACCGTTAACCGAAACCATTTCTGGTTTTCCGGCCGTTCTCCTATCCGCCACCTGGAGACGCGCCTGACAGGTTGCTAAACCCCCGCAGCTGTTTATTGCGGTATCAGGATTTCTCTAGTTACTTCTTGAAAAACATTTCGAATTCTTGGCTTCATGTCGTTTTTGGTGGTAACAGGCCTTTGATAAACCCGATTTTTCACAAACCCCCACAAGAAACAATCGAGTTTTGTGAGGTCAGGAGATCTGGCCGGCCAAGCAACTGGTGCTCTCCTGCCAATCCATTTATTTCGAAAATGGTCATTTAGATGAGCCCTCACAACACGGCTAAAATGAGGAGGCGCTCCATCTAATTGTAGCCACATTCGTCTTACTGTTTGTAACGGTAAATCATCCAGCTCTTCTTCGAATTCATTTTGCAAAAAATGTAGAAAGTTCTGACCGTTCACTGCCCCATGAAAGAAATATGGTCCAAGAAGCTTTGTCCCAATGATACCAGCCCATACATTAAGTGACCATCTATGTTGATGATCCAGTGGTATCACATCGTTGTAATAATGGAAGTTGTGTCGGTTTACAAATTCATTTTTATGGAATGTCGCTTCATCAGTGAACAACACAACGTCAAAAAAGTCCTGTTGCAGTTGGATTTGATGCAAAGCCCAGCGGCAAAAGTTTCGGCGATTAGCAAAATCTTGATCGCTTAATTCTTGTACAAGCTGTACGTGATATGGATGAAATTTATGTTTCCGGGTGATTCTATTAACAGTGGATTTTTTAATGTCCAACTGCCTTTCAATTTGCCTACAAGAGACATGCGGATTTTCTACTAGGGCTTGCATAACAAGCATTTCATTTTGTGGATTTGCCCCTGTTTTTTGCCTTTGTGACATTTCATAATTTAAATTTCCAATTCTTTCAAATCTCTCCTTTAGTCTTTCAAATGCCAATCGATTGGATGTCGTTCCGCATCCGGATATCTCTGTGCATAAACTCTGCTTGCCAGTAAACAATTTTTCTCACTTGCACCCAAACAGTAAATCATTTTCACCATATCCTCTTTCGAAAAATTCATTTTTAATGCAAAAATGTTTCGCTTTAGTGATAAACTGACAACACTAAATCTTCTGTCAACTTAATTGCTTGATTTATGTGCAATTGTTATTTCCATGGCCAACTAAGCAAACTACTTTTAAATTAAAACGCGACTATTGTGGATTTTAAGGGCGAAATTAGGAAAAAGTGTAAAAAACTCGATAACTATTACAGATAGGTATAGGACATGCTTAACAAAAAAGAAAGCTTATCACATTGTGAACATTTTAAGATTTAAAAAAATATGGGTAATTCCATTTGAAAAAAATAAGATATGGTTTTTTACATTTTTTGGTTTTGGATAGAGTATTGCGAACACCCTGTAGAATATTATCAAAATTCTCATAGGACCATAAAGTAAGTGTAAGTATGCACTAACAACCTACAAAAGATTTGGCTTGTAGGATCCCAAATGAGTGAATTATTTTTGTTTTTGTGGAGACGTGCAAACGTCGATTTTTTGATAAAATATTAAATATCTTACAAACGGGTAAGTTTTGCTATAGACGATGTTTGATAAAAGGTATGCAGAATTTTTAAAGCAATCCAAAAATGCAATAAAATATAGGGTGTTCCATTTAAATTAAAAAAATTGTGTATCATATCACATTTATAAATCACCCTGTATATCCAAAAATATTTTTATGTTATGCACCTTAGATAGTAAAGTACCTTTGTATAAAATTTTTTTTGTATCACTTTATAAGGAGCTATCGTCCATTATCGCACTAATGGGACACCCTGTATATTCGCCATCAAAAAGCCAGTAAAATCAAATACTAAATAACTAGCACTAAGCCCCAATTGATTTTACTTTACCCTCATTTAGTCAGATAAAGCCCCTATACGGGATAATTTGAAAAGAAAACTGTTTGACTAACGCACTTGTTCTCTGCATGATTTTGGCACTAAATGGAAAGATTTGGAGGTGCTACCCATATTTATAGCTTCACACCAAAAGACGAAGTACCAATCGAAAATTACACTATACTTTTTCTAAATAGCAACAAAATTATTTATAAAAGAACCTATTATCTTAAAATAAACTTTTACCAGGTTGGTAATTGGAAATTCCACAATTAATAGCTTTGTTGACAGTGACAATTTTGAACACATCCCGGATAAGTCAGAAACTCTTCATCCTTTATGCCCGGATTACACGAGGCTAGTTTTTCAAGCTAGGATAGCAAGCTAGTGCTTTTAAACTAGCAAGCTAATATTACTAGCTTCATGTAAACAGAACTAGTTTCGCGTGTAGGCTAGTAATTTAGTGAGAAAGACAGTAAGCCAGTGTCTTAAGCTAGGATAATTAATAGCATGGAGTTCTATTTTGTTAAGCTACTAGCGTCTTCTTCTACTGGTTTTATATCCTGGCTTCTGTACCACCCTCGTCTGGACGGCAAAGCTAGTGTTTTCGAACAGCAAGTGCGTAGTGTCGACCTGCTTTATTTTTTTAAAGAGATAACCGCGTAAAAAACTAACATGCCAAAATTAAGTGCCGAGATTAATTTAAAGTTTGTACAAATGTATCGTGAGGAAGAATATCTGCGAAACGCCACTATTCCATCATATAAAGATAAGTCTATTCGTGATTCAGCACTACAAAAAATATGTCGTAAATTATTAGAATTCGGTATAGAAATGTCTATCAAAGACATAAAAATGAAGATAAAAAATTTACGAGCCACTTACTGTCGGGAACTGTCAAAAATTGAAAAATCAACCAGGTCCGGAGCAGGTTCTAAGGACGAGTATAAGTCAAAATTAAACTGGTTCTATGAAATGCATAGTTTTATTAAATGTGTACCACTGAAAAGGAAAACAATGGTAAGTAAGATTGAATTATTTATTTATTTATAATAAAGATATAGGGTGTCGACACATTTTGAAAAGCAGCGCGTTTTCTCTGCGGCGCGCACATAAATAAACAGTCTTAAGAAATTAAGAAATCTTAATTGCCAAGGAATCGCACCATCATTGTTAAAGTAGGTTTTAAAAGTCTTTTTTCTCGCCATAGCTGACATCGAAGAATGATTACTCCCTTGTTGACAAAAGCCTTCAAGTCCTGCAGTTTCTGTTTTCCAAGAGCCATGGGATGTATTTCCTGCATCAAATCAATCTTCAATCTTCCCGGTCGACATTGTGTAAAGCGCATGCTGCCAATACAATTTTGTCAACTGTTTCTACATTGGTTGCAATTGGTTTCTGGAATACACGAAATCGGCTTACCAATATACCAAGGGCATTTTCCACTCTTCGTGCGATAGTCTGGATAGTCGGTAGTTGTAAACTTTCTGTTCCAGTGTTAAATTGTCACCAGGGTAAGGTTTCGCTATTGTTAACGTCATAAGAACAATACTGAACACTTTTTTATAATTGCTCCTGGTAATAGTGGAAGTATGTACTCCACTATTACCAGGAGCAATTATTTGAATATGTTTTCCATCAATGGCACCATAGCACAAAGGAAAGTTCCATCTCTTTCTAAACCCATTTTCTATTTCCGCCCATTCTTCAGCATTATTTGGTATCTGCAAAAAATAATAATATACCTATTTATTATATTAATTATTACTAAAGAGTTTCTTTTTTTTTGTTGTTGTAGGACAGTCAAGAATCAGCAATAGATGAAGAGCAAGATAACAGCCAAGTGAGCCAAGCCAACATTAAAACTAGCAAAGAAAATAATATTAACAACAGCGGCAATGATAATAGTGATGACAGTGACGACGTTTCAAATTCAAAAAATTGTTCATCACGGCCATCTACATCTGCGACAGGTAATAAACCACAGCGCAACGAGTCTGCGACGCCAACTGCAAAAACTACTACTAAATCAAATTATAAAATGTCAGCTTCGAAAAAGAGAAAAATTGCAGAAGTGACATGTTTGGTTAAGGAAATAAAGTCGATAAAGGATAATTTAAATAGTACACATACGGGTGAGCATTCAACAGCACAACAAAATGAGCATGATATTTTTGGAACTTTTGTGAGTAGCCAACTGAAAAATGTTATCTACTGCACGAGCTATTATGGCTCGGGACAAAATCGAGGCCATATTATCTCAGTCTCGCATGGAAGATCTGAACTGCGTAAACACAACATTTACATACCAGATGCCTAGTAGTCATGGCTCTTTAGATTCATACACAACAATTAATACTGTACCATTACCACTTACATCAGGAGATTCGGATTTGGGAATAATTACAGAAAATGAAGCTAATAATTATCAACGACAAAATCCAATCGACGAGATTAATTTAGATTTTTTATGCCAGGACAATGAGAATCCTATTGCTATAGCATTCCGCAATGCATAATTTTTTTATTACCTTAGGTATTTGTAATATTATGATAAATACAAATATAAAGTTATTATTAGTACCAACCTTTATGTTTTCTTTCAATGCCTTGAAGATTTCTTCACATACCTCTGGTATGAATTTAGATATAGAACACCTTGAAACGCGATATAAATGACTCAGTCTTCTGTAACTAATGCCGGATGAAAAAAATCTAGTGATCTCCAACTTTACTCTTGCTGGTAAAGATTCTCTTATAATAGTATGCTGTCATTGAATTTTTGGCATCACAAGACTCAACAGAATATCAAATACATCTGGCACCATTCGCTAAATATTGATATACTCTTTTAAGTCTTCATTGCAAAGTTCTTCTAAAACCAGTGCAGATGATCCACTTTCATTCCTTTTTAAAATCCATGGTCTTGTTCAAATGCGTTTTTCCAATAAAACTTCTGTTAATTCATCCAATGCAATTTGACACAGTTTTCGAAGTAACTGTTTCAGTCGAACATTGTATTTTTTAGAAATATTTACTATTTTCAGTGAATTTGTTGCTCTATTTATCTCGAAATAGTACTAGCTAATGGCTTAAAATTCCCTAGCCACATGTAAACCGTTCTGGCATGCGCCAAGCCAGGACAGTAACTCAGGCTAGGACACCGGGATGTCTAGCTTGCTATCCTTGAAAAACTAGTCTCGTGTAATCCGGGCCTTAAGGATATGCGCATGCGTGATTCATAACCGGTTCGAAATTTATTTCAACCGCAAACGATTCACGGACTGTCAACATCTAAATTTGTTTGAGTTAGTATAGGTTATGTTTTTTGATCGTTTTGTTTATGAAGGATTTTTTTTTAAACAGTAAGTATTTAAAGCAGAGAAATGGCTAAGAAATACTGTATTAAATTTTATTAGAGTTATTTTTTCTGATTCTCCTTTCTTGTTTTTATAATATGGGGATGCAGCAAATCGTTTACCAGTTCATTTGTCAGTGCTGAGCTCATTCGAAAATGTTAAAAATACAGGTTATCATCAGATTGTGGGGCAATCAAAATATCCAAAATTTTTGGGAACATCGGTAACTTCTAAGAGGTTCTCCTCATCAATGGAACTCAAATGATCAGACATGGTAATATTATCATGGACAAGTATTCTAAAATAAAATCGATTTAATTAAACAGAAGTTGCAATTTAAGTAACAAGCCACCCATAATACTAATAAAAAAAAACAGTAGGGCAAGCAATTATTATTTGTAATAGTAACCATTATTAGTTTTAAATTTTAAAATAAAATAAAATAAGCTCCACTTATCAGAAAATAAACACAAAAAGAGTCGACATACATCAAATATGTCATTTAAAATCTACTACGCAAGTCCAGAACTCAAAATTCTAATGAGAGTCCAAGGATTGATTTAACTAGTTACAAATTGATCCCGAACAAGTAACAAAACATCCGCGAATGACAAGATTTCGAACTAGAAGTTCAAGACTGGTCACCGCGAACGCGCATTTTAACAATGCGCATGCGAAGTAATTCTGAACTTCTCCAGAACTGTCACCGCGAACAAAGCTAATACTACTCCAGGCCTGTCACTAATCACAACTGTCAATAAACCGCATGGCCAAAGCATGGTGGTAATGTCAAAAGAAGGAAAGACGTAGTACAATATTCAAAATATGATACCAGAAGAAGAAAACTGTAACAAGGAACAGATAAGAACTGGATTTCATCTCGGTTACTCGAGAGGGCATTACTAGTAGTAATTTGTAATTTTTATTGAATCTTTACATTTTAAAGTCTAATAGAATGCAATTATTTTATAAGAAATATAATCTTTAGTTTTAGCAATTTTAAAACGTAACAAAGTCCCTGTTAGAGATAAAAAATTTTGATTGCTAGGGAGCCTTTCTGAAACTTGGTCATTTTGGTTTTTGGGCTACAGCCACTGGGCTTTCAAAGATGATTTCTTTAACGACTTTCTTATAGCACTTTTAAGCGCTTAACATGCTATGACATTTATACAGGGTGCTTTATTATTTAAAAAAAATATTAAAGAAAACGGGTATTATTTTTTTACATTTTCTTACAGCCCTTAAAATTCCCTTTTTAAAAATATATAACACCATCAATCTAAATTCAATAGTTTAGGATATATGTATAAATAGATTTCTTTAATATCAAAAAATTATAATATCATGCCATTTTTAACGTCTAAAAAACAGAGTAGGCGGGTGTAAAAAATTGCTTAAAGGCTGAGTAGGCTGTTGCTTAACTACTTGTTTTCATAATCTAAACTTTGTGTTTCCTTTGTGTGATAATCAAAATGTATTAAAATTATGAAAAGTTCGGTATGATTAAATGTTTTAATGAAAATGCCAGTGTCTTGTAGTCTATATCAATAACGATATCCAGAATGGATGCAGCCACATAGTACGGTATTTAAGAAATTAAATTAGCAAGAATGATTGAACATTACACTTTTGAGCGCAATTGAAAAAAACCATATACTGAATTGAATTTTAAATTGAATTGACGAAACAGTGGGCTGCCAAGGCAGTTGTGCATATAGGTTTCCTGATGGACCCGTCATGCCCCACCGGAGGTTACCAGAGCCCAACGGCCTTAGAGAAACCGATAAGGCTCTCTGGTCTGAAGAACTTAAAGTCGCTCGGTACACTGAAAGTGTTACCCAAGTATTTGAACCTGGCGCGCGTGAGTGCTGGGCACTCCCCGACTACATGGTCAACGGTTTCATCCTCCTCACAGCACCATCGGCCGTCCGGGTTGTCCGTAATACCGATAGTATGGAGATGGCTTCTTAAGTGCCAGTAACCGGCTAAAAGACCTGTCGCTAGCCGAATTTCGCGTCTTTTTAGGCGTAGTAGATTTTTGGTGAGACAGGCAGAGGGCCCACCTATGTGCGCTTTGGCCTGTCTCATACCAGGGGACTCAGTCCATCTTCGGTAGGTCCACTTGTCCAGCAGACCCTTCATTGACGCGACCGCAACGCATTTGGCGATACCAACTATGGGTTCCGGCCCTATCGGATCATTCGCGGATCCCAGTCTGGCGAGAGAGTCCGCTTCCTCATTACCTGCATGGCCTGCGTGGCCAGGTATCCAGACGAGCTGGACCCTGCATCCAACCTGTACCAGTTTTTTCAGGACTTTTATGCACTCTAGTACAAGCTTGGAGCTTACCTTTGCGGCCATGATAGCCTTAATGGCAGCTCTGCTGTCCGAGCATATTAATACAGCTGTATTGCGGTGTCCGCTGCTTATTATTTTCTGTCCGCATTTTAATACAGCGAATACTTCGGCCTGGAAGACAGTGGCGTGCTCCCCCAGCGAGTATGCCCTACTGGTATGTGGGATCCCACCAAGAAGCCCTGATCTAGCTCTGTTATTCATTCTGGAGCCATCTGTGTACCAGATGGTTCCCCTATTTAGCAATGCAGGTCTGTTGGAATGCTGCCACTCCTCTCTGCCTGCAATGTGCGTCACGAATCCCTCGCAGTCCACAGTCACTGGAGCCATGCAGTCACTGCCCATCAGAAGGAGAGGACATTCCTGTATGGCCCGTGACCAAATTTTTGCGTGACCGGTCTCGCCAGCACGTAGCGGCGGACACGAGGCGGAAGGCTCAGCAGAGTCTCAAGCGCTCTAGTTGGCGCCGTCCGCATGGAACCCGTTATGCTGAGACATGCAAGACGTTGGACTGTGTCCAGTTGAGCACGCATTTTCACCGTACATTGCCACCAAACGATAGCCCCGTATGTGAGAGGAGGTCTCACAATGCGCGAGTAGATCCAGTGGAGGATCTTAGGAGACAGACCCCAGGTATTGCCAAAAGCCCGCCTGCAGGTCCATAGCGCGCAGGTGGCCTTCTTTATTCTGGTGTCTGTATGATCGTGCCAGGAGAGTTTGGGATCTAACTTGATTCCCAGAAATCGAACTGTCCTGTGCGAACTGTGAGTAATGCAGCTGCACGCCACCTAGATATATAACAGGGGGCGTGCCAAAGTTACATCTCCTCGTGAATAGTAGGAAATCTGCTTTTTTGGGGTTAATCCTGAGACCCCCCGAGAGGCACCATATGTCCACCATACGCAGGGCTCTCATCATAGGGCCCTGCATTGAGACGGCGTCTTTCCCTGGGCAAAGGATTACCAGATCATCAGCGTAGGCCTGTGTGTATAGGCCAGCATTGTTTAAAAGATTTATTA
Source organism: Anthonomus grandis grandis (assembly GCF_022605725.1). NCBI lineage: Eukaryota > Metazoa > Arthropoda > Insecta > Coleoptera > Curculionidae > Anthonomus > Anthonomus grandis. The sequence continues at coordinate 2,825,943 of NC_065561.1, forward strand.
GGCTGTCGACCACAAGGCACCACAAGGTAGGGGACAATACTCTTTCCTGCGGGCAGCCTCTAGCCGCCAACGTTTCGACAATCTCGTTGTTGAGCTGGGCAGATACATGACGTTTCGAGAGCATGGCTTCTATCCAGCTAACCAAACAGGGTTCTGAGCCGCGGCTCTCGAGTGCTTGGCAGATTAATGCAAAAGGGGTGTTGTCGAACGCCTCTTCAAGGTCTAGAAACACACCCAGACAGGCCTTGCCACTACCCAGAGCACCCTCCACCTTCCTAACGAGATGGTGTAGGGCCAGGTCCGTGGATTTGCCCGCCTAATAGGCGTATTGGTGCACATGCAGTGGTTTGTTGACCAGGATGCTTTCCTTAAGATATCGATCAATCAGCCTCTCCATCGCCTTCAGCATAAAGCTGGTAAGGCTGATAGGTCGGTACGATTTGGGATCTGTAAAATCGCTTTTTCCGGATTTCGGAATGAAGACGACTTTCACTTGACGCCATAACTTTGGGACGTAGCCCTGAGCAAGGGACGACCTGAATAGTCTGGCTATGTGTGGGGTTAGTACTTCTAACCCGTTTTGCAAAAGGCATGGGTATAATCCATCCGTGCCCGGAGATTTGAAGGGGGGGAATGTCTTGATGCTGCCCATTTCACCCTCTCGTAGGTAATTATTCTTCTAGCAGTCTCGAACTCTAAGCGAATCGGAGCCCGAGAACAGCTAAGAGGATCGCGAGATGAGTTGGAGTCTGAGAAGTGGGTGCGCAGCATGACCTCCAGTGACTCCCGCTCATTGGTAGTAAAGCCGCCATCTGGAAGTGACAGCGACCCCAATTTAGTTCCAGTTTCCTTGGACAGTACTTTGCACAGTCGTGCTGCGGATGGTGTGTTTTCAACATCATCGCAGAACCGCCTCCAGCACTATCTTTTGGAGTCCCTGAGTGTCTTTTTATATTGCCTTTGAACTGCGTGGGATGCATCCCAGTCAGTGGCAAGCTTAGTGCGCTCAGCCCTGCGAAGGAGCCGACGCGTAGTGTCACGGTGCTTTTCCGTGTTGCTGTTCCACCAGGCATTCTTGGCATTGGCGGGTCTCCGTCTGAGGGGACAGCTGCCCTCGAATGCCGCGACTATCGCACGAGTCAGGTTGACAGTCCCGATCTCTGTGTCGGCCGGAAGTGTGTACCTTGCCGGCATGTCCGCAAACCATATCCTATTCACCCGGAAACTGGAAGTAGAAACTGGAGTTTCAAGGATATCTGCAAGACAAATTTTACAAAAATACAAGTATACAGCTTATCGAATCCGAAAAAAGCATCATCTTTTTCCTGCAGATCACCACAGAAGATTCTAATTCTATCAGTAGTATTTGCAAAAGTATCGTCAAGATGCAAAATTTAGCTACAATTATTATATTTGGACGGATGAAGCATCCATTAGCAGTGCAGCAATATTTAATAGATGCAATAGGTTATACATGGACTCGAACGAATCCTTACGCTATGGTAGCTGTGAAAAATCCGTTTTAGTTTTAATGTATGGATAGACATATTTCGTGGCAGATTTATTGCTCCCTATATTTATGATGGACAATTAAATTCAGAGCGATATTTTAAAATTCTGCAAACGCAAGTTGAGTGCTTTCTAGATGAATTGTCTCTAGCCAAGCAGAGGTCAGTAATTATTTAAATTAACAATTTGGTGAGCAAATCAAGGCCCAATACGTTGGCCGCCTAGGTCCCCTGACATAACACCGTCAGATTTTTATCTTTGCGGAAGAATAAAAGACTTGATATACCAACGGCCAATTACTTCGGGAGAAATGTTGGAAGAAGCTTTGAATAATGCATTTGCAACAATAAGAAATATTGAATGAAATATTGCTGTTAGTAATGTAAAAAAATGCCGATAGTGCATTAATCAGAAAGGAGCTCAGCTTGAACACTTATTATAAGTAGTACAGAGTTGCAGTTTTACCTAATTTATTGTTAAAAAAGAAAATATAGTTTTTAGTGGTTGTTTATTAGTTCTTATCCTATTTTTAATATAGTAAATATTTACATATAGGTATTTATAAGTAGCTATTTAATTTTGTTGTGATATCTATTTCATTAAAATATTTCGTTAGTGTTATTTAGTTTATTTGATTTGCTTCGTCTTACATATAATCATGTTTGTTAATTAATATATGATTATTGTTTAATAAAACGGGAGTTGTTATTTAATTTACTTATTTTTAAAAGCGCTTACTAAAGTTCTCCTTTATAAATAAAAAAAAATATATGACGTCCTTTTTTAATATTTGAGACAATGCCTTAAATAACTGTACTTGTACTTAATATCGACGTTGATATCGCAGGCCGCTACATTCTCATTATTTTCGATAAAACATGTATTCAGATCAATTTTTTCCAAAAATTTGATACATTTCTGGATTCTGGTATCGAAATCTAAATACAAAGGTAAATATCGATTATAAAAACAACTTTGTTTACGTCAATATTAAGCATCACTTAGAGCACCCGTCTACTCTCTCTTTTATACATTAAAATTGCACGTCATTCGTGTTTTTAATATTTAAAAAATCTATTTATATGTAGTATTGAACTATTGAACTTAAATTGTTAGTGTTATATATTTTTGAAAAGGGAATTTTAAGAGAAATGAAAAAATTGTAAAATATAAACAAGAAAATGTAAAAAAATAATATGTGTTTTGTTTAATTTTTCTCAAATAATAAAATACCTAGTATAAATATAAATGTCATAAACATGTTAGGCATTGAAAAGTGCTTTAAGAAGGTCTTTACAAAAATCATTTATCTTTAAAAACACAGCAGCCCTAAGCGAAATACGAAATTTCATAAATGCCTCCTAGCGTCCAAACTGTTTGCCATAGGAAAATTTTGTTTGTTTAAATAAACTTCTTTTAAAATTTAAGTCCGGAGAATAAGGTTCAAATTTTTTTTATTTCCAAGGGATTTGACTTTTTATAAGAAAACGTCTAAATTGGCTTACCCCATACATGCATTATAATAAATCAGTCTCTATCGCCCATTTGAAAAATTAAAAATACCGTAGCTATTATCAAAACTCTTTGAAAATATACTCAGCAATACCACAGACATTTAATCTTTTAGTCTCAATTGCATCTCCACTATTCCCGCTTGCTCTGATTTAAGTAAGCAAATGCAACCTTCTTTAACTTTTTGCAGAATTTACAAATGAATCTTTTTCACGAAAGAACGTCTAAGCGTTTTATTGGCTATGCGCTATTAAATATCTTAGTAAACAGCTTCGGGGCTTTTGAGGAACACCCTTCTTCCATCGAGCGACAGTCTGGCGCCTGTGATAGAATTACGACATTGTTACTTCCGTCTATCCTGAACCGCCCGGCCCGCTCCGTCTCTCCATTCAGACAATGATTTGTGTCGTTATTCGGTTGCAGCTCCGAATATAAGGGGTGCATAAACGAGATTTATGACAGAAATTGTCTTTTTTGGAAAATTAATCAGGAAATTTATTTTGAATATTTTTGCATGAGAATTGTTTATACAGTAGAGGGTGGCATGGTTTTTTTATTATTATTAATAATGTTATAATTTTTTTACTTATTTTATATTATTTAAGTCTATATAAGTAGGCCCACATGAAAAAATACATAAAATTTTTTTTATTCTCGTATATATATGAACATAAATTATTTATTCCTATAGTCGTTCTACTCTTAAATAAAGTTCCGCTACAGTTAAACATGGACATGATAATATTTATTTTTAAATTCATTTCTACATTACAGCTATGCTTCAAATTTGACCCAAATTCAAAACCAGAAAAATGATATAAAAGTTTTAATCAAAGGAATTTAATTATATCAGAATCTGATTTAATAATAACAGCTTAATATTCACACATATTATGACAATAGCCTATAGTCTATTTTAAATATGTAGAGAGTAATGAAACCTTATTAAGTAAGTAAAAGAGGTATAGGGTGCGCCTCCAATAATAAATGCCACTTACATAGTTTGCATTGCGAAATCAATCCTTTTTATATTTTTTTCTCGCTTTATTAATTAACTGGGTACCTTTGCCCATTGATGACGACACGACTGTCGAAAATGTATATTTTATTACTATCTACCTATTTCAAATGCAGTATAGCTTACTTACCTTCGAAAACGGACCTACGATTCAAAGATGATATAAAGAAATTATTACGTCGTGGTAAAAATTTCTCTACAACTTTCTTTTTTATTTTTGCATCTGGAAAATTTTTAGCCGCCGCGCCATAAATACACAAACCTCCTATAACCTAGAACACTTTAAAATATTATCTACCGTATAATCGGTATAGCCAAATATGTAGCTGAATAAAGAGTGTAATCGACAAAAGATCCCTTCGAATATAGATGAAACCACCTGGCATAACACAGGCACACATAGATTCTTTGTCTGTCTCACCAGGTATTACTGCGTTTGGAAAAAAAAATTAAATTCAGCAAGAGCAACAAGTTTTTTCATTTGGACAATGGCATTTAAAACCTTATCTCTATGAGTCTATCATTATAAGTATTGCAGAGAATCCGGAATGGCGTTGAAATTGGTATGAGGATGAACCTGCAGACCACGTTAGTCCAGTTTACCCAAGTTACCCAGTAATAACCAATGAGGCACCCTTCATTGGTTTTTCTAAGGCTATTGGCCTCTTGGCCTCTAGTAAACCTCTGTGAGGCATGACGAGTCCATTAGAAGACTTATGTACATTACATACAAGAATGTAGGAGTTCGTAGTAAAAATATGTAGGGGTTTGTGGAAAAATTACTACTGAATCATCAGAGTAACTTGGAGGATTTCGTACTTAACAGGTCTTTTAGCTGCCTACTGCCTTACAAATGTAATTATCTCCGTTACTTTTTCTACAACCCAGCGTTGTTAGGAGCATTTACTGCGCCTAAAAATTGTCTCGACAGCCGACCAAATATGATGATGTACTATGTGATGACGAACTTGAGGTTGCAAACACTTGCAATACTATGTAGATGCATTATGGGACACACAGATTATTAGTGGTAATAATTTGGAGTTATTGTTTTATAGCTGTAATCAACGTTGTAGGTATTATAACTTCAAAGTATAATTTCATTAACAGTGACCAAAATTAACTCAGCCGAAGTTTCGATTATATAACTTATGGGTGCTTAAATAAATATATCTTATATTCTTACATCTTATTGTAAAATAAATACTTTTGTAATTTATTTCTCAATAAGATGATTTCCAAAACCCTAGTCTTGTTATAATCTAGTTAAATATATTGTATATAGCGGCATATAATGCAAATATCTTAGAAAGAGAAGAAGGAGTGGTCGAATTGGAATACGGCATGGTAAAATTAAATATCTTAGAAATGCACACGGGAGAAGACTGTGCAACCCTAAAATCCGAATATGTCCATTTCAACAAAGAAAATACCGAGGGGATCCCAAAAGGTGTAGGAATACTGACACACAAGAAAAGGATACACAGATACATCAAGACCATGAAAGCAATGTTCGAAAGGGTAATATATATAATACTAATAATACTACAACTCTAAAGTTCATTCACGCATTCTCTCAAAGCACTTGTCAAGACTAAACAACATGTTAAATAATAGGAAGAAATTTCAATGCACGACTTGGCAAAAGACAGGATAACTTGTCATAAGGATACCTTATAGATAACTTAAATTTGTATAGGAAAGTACGGACCTTAGGAAATGACTGACACTAGTAAACTTCTTAAAAAAGGAAAACTTTTATGCAGCAAATACATTTTATAGTGTACTCAAAGATATACCGTTGACCCCTACTACCATAAATCGATTAGACCATTAAGCCCCATTGTGCAAAATCCGACGTTTTTAAGAAGTGATAAAGAGAACAGGATCGGCTTGAAAATCATTATAAATGAAATTTGCTAACTAAATGAAGAATAGAATTTTATTAAAAAACGTTAATAAGTACAAAAAATACACAAATTTATATATTATTTTTGTAATAATATTACTTATTGTCTTTTCCAAAGTAAGGCAAAACTAGTGAAACGAGAGAGTTATAATTAAATAAAATTTATAATAAAATATAAGCAGAATATAGAATACAAATTACAACTATTTATTATAAATTCAAACCCTGTTTAATACCTTATTCTACCTTACTCTAAATTTAATTTTGTTTTACTGTCACTATCATTATCTTATTAAGAGCTGAACATTGGTATAATTGGGAACTTAGTATGTTGCATGGATTTTTTCTAACTATAGCTAATATTATTTATTACACTTTTTATTAATTCAACTACAGATGCATTTAATGTTAGAGAAGTATTATTTCTTAGAATAGTCGATTTTACATGATGTCATATAGGTTTCATGGTAATAAATACACAATAATATGGAGGTAGACGCAACACTGTACTCCTTTTTTCCATTGCGAGTTTATCACACACATACTGTTAACCCTCCGTTAGTAAGGTGGGGTATTTCATACCCCAACCTACTTAATATCTCTATAAGTTTGTCCGTTGCAAAATACGTAGCGCCATCTCGTAAGTATCTTTAAATATAATGTCAAGTGATAGAAAGCACGTGTTTTGGAGCGCGTCAGTGGCGTGTGAGCTTTGATCGACGCAAGTAAAGTAATTTGGGGAATATCATACCCCAGCTTACTATTCTCGTAATTTTTTTTTCTTTAATTCTTCGATTCTTTTAAAGGTAAGTACGACATATTATATAATAATATAAATTATTATTATATAATAATATAATAATAATTACGTTTAATATTAATATGTTATAAACCTATAATAATTATTATTATTATTACTCTATTTAAATTTTTTGTTTACCTTGAATTTCATTTGTAGATATTATGTCTGATCGATAGTCATATGAAAAAGAGCAAGAAAAGTTCTTGAGGCTTTGGGAAATTTCGGATAATTCATCAGAGGTACCCGAAATACTTGATGAGGAGCCCATTGAATCCGGCTCTGAGGGCGAGTTTGACGACCACGTTAGCCAGCGTTCTGAGGAGTCTGATTCTGAGCAAGAAATATTAGAAGATTTGGAAGATTTTAGACATTGTCGTGGAGTTTTCGCCTGAAGTAAAGTCAAGGTATTTATGGGGAGTTGACAAAAACACTAAATGGATAGCTAATCCATAGGAAAATCCACAGGAAATAGGGCTGTGCGTACACGTCAGGAAAATATTATTATCCATCCTCCGGGATCAAAAAGTGTTGCTAAAGAGGCCAAAACCCCTTTTGATTGTTGGAATAATTTTATAGACGAACTTATTATTGACTCTGTAGTTGAATGTACTAATCGGTTAATTCAAAAGAAATCTGAAAAGTATAATGACAAATCGATCGTACAACAAACAACAGCTTTAGAAATGAAAGCCCTTATTGGACTACTATATATGCGTGGTCGTTTTAGGGCTAGTAGGTTAAATTTAGATTGGGCTAGCGATGGATCCGGTATAGACATGTTTAGAGCAACGATGCTCCTAAAGCGTTTTACGTTCCTACTAAGCTGCCTAAGGTTCTACAATAAAGATTCTCGGGAGGGAAGACTTAAAATTGATAAACTAGCTCTAATTTGGGCAATATTTGATCGGTTTGTGGAAAACTCTCAAGCAGCTTATATACTTTCGGAATATTTAACAATAGACGAAAAACTTGAGTCTTTCCGCGGTAGGTGCGGATTTCGGCAGTACATACCTAACAAGCCAGCTAAATATGGCCTCAAGGTATTTGCACTTGTAGACTCAAAAAGATTTTATGTACTAAACTTAGAAGCATATGTTGGCCAGCAGCCCGAAGGTCCGTACGCCCTTAGCAACAAACCGGCTGACATAGTTTTGCGATTGGTAGAACCAATTAGGGGAACAAGGCGAAACATAACGTTTGATTATTGGTTTACAAGTTATAACTTAGTAATAAAGTTACTAAAAGAATATAAACTTACTTCAGTTGGGACGATGAGAAAAAATAAAAGAGAAGTTCCTGGCGAATTAATTACAACAAAGCGAGAAGAAAGAAGTTCCAAATTTGCATTTCAATCAGACGTAACATTGGTCTCTTATATTCCAATAAAAATAGAAATGTTCTCCTTTTATCAACTCTTCATCGTGACAACACAATTAATCCCGATTCTAGGGACCAAACTAAACCAGAAATAATAATGTTTTACAACATGACAAAAGGAGTAGATACAGTAGATCAATTGTCTGCCACTTGTAGTGTATCAAGGAATAGCCGCAGGTGGCCACTAACTCTATTCTTGTCCTTACTAAACTTAGCTGCTATAAACGCTTTTGTAATTTTTAATTGCAATACGAATGAAAATCTAAAACGGGACTTTTTTCCAAAAGATTTATACTTGAGTTTAGTAAAACCGTTCCAAATGAGTAGACTGCAAAATCCGCGAATAAGTCTAGCAGTGCGACGTAAGATTTCCGATATACAGGGGGAAATTGTCCCAACAACAGTTAGAGAAGACACAAAAAAGCAAAGATTTTCCAGAAGGTGTTATATATGTCCAAGAAATAAAGATCGCAAATCTTTTTACACTTGTAGGGCGTGTAATTAATTTGTTTTCCTGAGTCATGCAGCGCAAACATGCGACAACTGTAGCTCTATAGATAGTACATAAAACATAAAGCAATGTATTAGTTTATATTTTTCTTTAGTTATTTGTAGCTTATACTTAATCAAAAACTAATTTTTAAGTAAACATTTTTAATATAATAATATATTTTTAATACCTAATTGCGTCTTGTTCGAAATTTTTGTAAAAATGTGGGTCTTTTAAAAACAAACGTTTAATTTTTTTTGGTTGGTTATTTGTCATGTGTTTTATTTTTATTTACTTTCAAACCAATACAAAAACATTATATATTAATAATATTTCAAAAATGTTTAGTTTATATTCGAAAGATGTTTGTTTTTTTATTGGGGTATGCTATACCCCAGCTTACCAATCTTGTGACAATTACCAACTTTACCAACGGAGGGTTAAGTCCAAAAAAACTACCCGTCTTAACCTCCTCAACCAGATTCGAAAATAAAAGGCCAACTGATTTATAAAGCTTAATTTAATAGACAGAACTAAATATTTTAACGTGATTATAAAAATAAATCTAACGATTAACGACTTTCATACATCTCGAAAAAATCACGGAGCGCACCGGCCGTACTCTTCTTCTATAAGTCAAGAAAACACTGACTCACAGAACACAAATATATATAGAGAAGTGATGGTTGCATACATACTGATAGAAACTCTTCTGACAAATCAGCTAGCGTCCTCTCGCTTGGCAACGGCAACTGTTGTAACTAACTTGACAGTTAGCATCAGATATTGATTTGAACATAAATTAAACTTTTCCGCTTTATTTTACATATCTAAATGAGTTCATTTACTACAATAATCTATGACAGTGTACTTACAATAGTGTACGATATATCACCAATTGGCCAAATGGAAATAAAAGAATGTTTTTCTTTAATACATTTATTACTTAATTTTCCTGAAAAAAAATTACTTAAAATAATATACAATAATTTATTATAACGGACATTATATAAATTAGAATTAATCTAAAAATGTTTAAAAGAATTTTGTTTGCACTGAACTACCCTAATTTTAAACAGATTAGAAAAGGTTGTCAAAATATTTGTGCTATTTTCTCATCATACATCTAGAGGCATTCTTATTAGGTTAAGAATATCCTCATTTTACTAACACATAAATTTAATAGAGGATGAATTATCCTTATTCAATATGTACCTGTATCTGTTTTCTAAAGAAAAATTGAACAGATTTTAAAATTATAATCTATATATTTAAAACACTAAGCCAAATTTTTCAGCAAGTTCGTGAGAGCGTTGTATTGCATCAATTTGCACGATCTTCTTTTTTAAATAATCCTCTGGTTACCGAGACCTTTCAACACTATTTTTTTTATTGTTTTATTGCGTATATTTTTTTATAAAAACAATGTAGTTTTTAAGCCGATAACATTTTCTGTGCAGTATGGCGAATGCGCTGGTACGTGGATCGACAAGACCGGGCGAGGCGACTCGAGGTGCGACATGCACATCTGACGTCACACGAATGATAGGTTATAAATACTACTGCCAGAGGCACTTGCTTCATTGTTGCACAGAAAACAAACCAAGGACTGATCAAAGAAAAAAGACCATTTTCCTCTTTGTGTTCTGTGCATTGTTGATCGTTGCTCTACTTTGAACATTTCGTGCTCGGATTATGGTAGTCGCTGATCGTTTATAATTTTGATAAAGTTAGGATAGTTGTCGCTGTGTTTTTTTTCTATTTATATAATCGAATACTGTTTTTAGGTTTTTGTTGTTTTTAATAAGTTTTAGGTTATAGAGAATTTCCGAAATAGGTTGCTTTTGTTTCGTTTTTTATTTCGGATTTTATTGTTTTGTCTGATTAAAGGGTGTTTATATAGAATCATAAAAAAAAGTTAAGAACTTTTTTTAAGTTATTAGTAGTTATTCCTATGGTTAGATACTTAAGGATCTAGCATCAAAAATTTTAATTCGGACTTAACTCAGGTATATAATATATACACATATTGACATTCTTTGCTTTTAATTGTACTGACCTAATATTTTGCAATGCATGTAAATATGAAACTTCTAATCCGACTCTGACCACAAATATAACAACTTTAAGTCTTTTTATGACCCAACAGATATTTCGGGTTTTATTGCAGTCAAAAGATCATCGGTATATCTTTAAGTGAACTATACAAAAAGATAACAAGCCGAAAATGGACAAGGGTAAGCCTAAATGGCCAACCTAACAACAAAATCGATCAATCATCTCAGAAAACGATAAGATTTATGCCTAGGAAACAAGATAAATTATCAGTAGAGCCAAATAATTTAGGGAGAAAAAAAGATAACCGATTAAAACAGGCACAAGAAGTATGATAGAATGCATTAGAACAGTAAGGAAAATAGAAAAACAAAATATTAACACCCACCAAACAAAACAGGTACAACAATTGAGAAAAACAAAGGCACCAAAGTCTCAAATTAACATCTTCATTGATAGAAAATAACTACTACAAGTCACTAAATATTAGTCCCAGTCCAGATCTTTAAGATTTTCCCATTGGAGTGTCGTTGCTCCGAAGGTTTTCCTTCTCAAGCGACTCCACTTATCACAGATACCTAGTATGTGGTATGAAGTTTCTTCCCCTGTACCGCAATTCGGACAGAGTGGGCTTTCTCTTCTACCAAGAAGGTGTAAAGGGTTGTTTAGATAGTTATGCCCAGTCTTTGATACCCTGTCGGGTCTTTGCTAGCAGTCGCCTTGCTTTAGAGCCGTCATGGTCTGGTATCATCAAGGGCCTGTCTACATCCTTCTGGCCTTTTCCAACTCTTCCTTGTTTTTCCTCAGGCCAAATTATTAAGTGCCTTAAAGATTTGTTTTTTACTGCGACCGATACGGTTAGGGGCCTTCGTTGGAGCTAATGGAACCTTGAAGTTCGTCGGCCCGTTCCTTGCCCTCGACACCCTGGTGTCCCGAGATCCACCTCAGTCTCACTTCCCGGTATGCTGCAAGTCTTTCCAATGTGTCTCTGCGTTTCTGGACTAGCGTTTAGCTGGCCCTGAGTTTCTAGATTGCCCTGAGAGCAGCACCTCCGCTTGGAAAACTGTGGTGTGTTTCCTTAGCGGAAAGGATTCGACTGTGTTCGACTTGAAACTCTTTCTTTAACTTTAGTTTGCCACTCGCAGTAGTGCATCTGGATGTCAGAATTGGTATATTCTTACGCATCCTGAGAGCACTTGTAATATGGCCTTCTCCTAAGTGAACATTGCGCCACTCTTCGCTATCTTTCATCCTCTTATGCACCGCCATCATCTCCCTCTTAATCCAGAGCGAGAGATCCGGTAGCCCAAAGAGAATATTTAGTGGTAACGCAGGGGTCATTCTCATGGCTCCAGTAGTTCCGAAACATACCAGTCTTTTGCAGTCTAGTTAGTTTTTGGGTGTTGATAACCTTTAATGCAGCTGGCCACTATACCACGGATTTGTATGAGATCCTCGATCGAATAACTGCAGTATAAAGGCGCTGGAGAACATGCGGTTTAGAACCCATCTTGTACCTATTATTGTTCTTTGTAATTTCCATATTAGATTTGTTGCCTTATTTACTGGCTAAAGTAACTGCCAAGTATTTGCTCCAAAGTTAGGCTAGTCTGGTACATAATGGAAGGTTTAAAGTCTGTCAAATTCCGCCTCTTAGTAAGGAGAATGAGCTCGTTATTTTCTGGGTTGACTGACATCCCTGTCTCCTGACACCACTGTTTCACTATTCCGCAAGCAGCTTGCATTGCACTCACAGACTGTGTTCACGAATTTACCCGTGAAGATCACTAGTCCGTCGTCCGTATATGCCTGTACATAGAATCCTTCAAGTTCTAGCATCACCAGGCACCAAAGGTGTGGCGAAAGGCAACTGCCTTCGAGCCACTTAATAATTATATGCGGATCTCTGAAGAACTACTTGACATAACTTTAGAAAAAAAAGATGAAGGACTAGAAATAAACAATATCTGCATATACAATTTAGTCGAGGAGATTGGTGAAAGATTGCCAACATTAAGGAAGAGGATATGGTAAACGCTTATAGGATTGGAGAAAAGACGGAAAGAACTAGGCCAATTATAGTGAATTGTAAATTCTTAAGGAGCACGAAAATCGGAATTGCCGAGGATTTGCAACGAAAAAAATTCCAACTCTATTAAGAAGCTATCAAGAAACACGATAGCAGATTGGTGTTTACTTGATTTAGTAATGTGTTTTTTAAAAATGATAATAGATTTACACTGATTAATAAAATATCGGATCTGTAAATGAAAAATCACAGAAAATCATTAAAATATTGATTTTAATTTAATATATGTAAGTAGTAAGTAAGATTTTTCCTTACTTCGTTTTAGATATCAGCACTATACAGATTTATATTGTTTTCTTTTTCCTTTTAAAGAAATTACTTTTTCAGAAGAATACTATGGTTATTGTACTTTAATAACCGTAGTATTCAAAGTATTTTGAAGAACTAATTATTTATTTAAACCAAACAAAATTGGATAAAATAGATGTTATAGATCCTGAAACTTTTAAGGTGGAAAATTTGAATGATTTTGAGATTGGGGGATTTGATACTTTTTACAATGAATCTTTAAATAATAAGAACGATAGATTAATATTATATATAATGGAAGATATTTATGTTGAATGCAATGTCTTTAAAGTATGTGAAACATATACATTGAGATGTCTTTTAAAACTTGTTAAAGACAGAATTTTGTCAAGAGATATATGAATCGGGTGACTGTATTTAAACAATATATCAAGGACTTATTAAAAACTTTTTGTCCATAATGGATCAGTGCACTTTTACAAAATATTACAAAAGTAAAACTCGAAAAAGAAAGTCGTGGGTTTCGCAGGGTGTCTTAAACTCTATAAACCATAGGGATCATGTTAAGAAGCAGCTTATTAAAAACTACTCCCTAGAGTTAGCACACAAATATTAAAATTATAGAAATTTTTTAAATAAAATAATTAACTCAACTAAAAATGTATTTTACAAAAACAAAATTCATTAATACAAAAAAGATTATAGAAAACTTTGGAAAACCATAAATGAGGTATTTGAATCGGACAACAAAAATCCATCTTTTCAACGCTTTTGTATTTTTCATGAAGATAGTTACATGGAAAACGAGAAAGATATAGCTAATGTTAGTTAGAAGTTAGTAGTTAATTTAGGCTCGATCACTCTCCTCAAAACATAGAATAAGTAGGAATATAGGTATTTATTTAGCTTTAATTATTGGGCAAAATATTGTCTATTGTACTTATTAGTTATAGTTATAATTATGAAGTTTTTCCGTCTTACAGACCACATTCTTCAGGAAATACCTAAACAATGTGGCGTAAAAACTAAACAATAACTACTTTATAATAGATGTAAGAAAAAGAGCAAGTAGGCTTTAAAAAGCTTTTAACACAATCGAACACCTGCATGCATGCATAATCTTCTAGTAGAAAAAATTCACACGAAAACAACTTACCATACCCGATTGCATTAATAGCCTTCAGAAAACCTTTGGTTACTATAGAATGGTGAAGTATCATCAGTTCATTGAAAAGAGAAAATATATAGATCAATGATATATGTATGTTATCACTTTAAAACTCGATTTCGCTTTTTAAAAAAAAGTTTATTTAATAAGATAATTATTATTTAATTAAAATAATTATTAAAACTTCAAAATTCAAATGGACATAGATTTAATATACAACTTAAAATTAATCTTACAGAACTAACTTAAAATTATTATGTGTACTGTATTTATACAAAATAGTACAGCGGCGTCAGAGGTTCCCATGGTAGGAGCATCGGGCGTAGACAATGGCAGAGCTGCGTCAGCGGTTCCCATGGTAAAGGAATCAGGCCACCGGTTTGCTAATCGACGGAAATGGTATTGTTGCCATTTCCTAGAGTTGCTGACTCTGGTTCGTTGCGAAATAACACACGTGTGTGGTTTTGTATTTTAACATATAACATGTATAAGCATGATATATATATAAGACATCAAAGACACAACTACTTTACAAGTCAAACTACATGATTCAACTGATAAAGTGAATATCAACATCGAGTGAACTAAAGGAGTTATTATCTCGCCAAAGCTCTATAGTGCTTGAATTTTAAAATTCAACCTCAGCTTGTGCGATAAATGAGAGAAACTCAATTGCGGACATGAATATCTAAACTGAATATTTGGACAATTGGCAATAGCCTAACAAAACGGAAACAGGACTTACAAATAGAGAGGCAAATCAGATTAGGACAGGCGACATACGGAAAATTTAAGCATGTCCTAGACAAAAATATGACCCTAAAACTAAAATGAATAAAAACAAAAAGCTAAAATGAATGTTTTGTTCCTGTGGTAATCTACGGCACAGAAACTTAGATGATAAATAAGAGAACAGTTCATAAAATGCATTTAATCAAAGAGTCATCGAAAGAACATTTGTGAGAGATAAAAATGCAAACAAATGGATCAGGGCGAGGATTTATATAACCCAAAGAATAATTACCCTTAAATGGAACTGAGTAGGCTGCGTGGCCCGAAATGCTGAATTTTGAAGTGAAAAAATATTAAGATGGCGACCGTGAGAAGGATATGATGACATGAAAAAAACGCCAGGCCTAAGTGCCGTTTTACATGAGGCGTACGACACGCCCTACGTGCTACGCCAGAACCTCGGTTGGCATTGACTCTATTGGTACGTTTCAGATGTAGGCGTTTCGAGCGCGCGTGTACGGCAGCGTGAAATTTACGGCGCGGCCTCCACGCCTGGCCCGTACGCCCAACGTAGGTACGCCAGGCGTAAGGGCATGGTGGCAAGTGTACCCATTCACATGCGACGACGCGCACTGGAAGTGGGGGCATTTGTAGTAGCCATGCTGTTGCCTAAATTCCATTTTTTTCTTCAGTTCACATTCCGTGTAGTATTTTGTATCGTGGTGTTCATGGTTCAATAATGTGATTATTCTTGCCGGACCATCCTTCAACTGTTCAACCCTCAATTCAATGGATCTCGTCGACCCAGAATTGATAATTAGTGCTATTGAGGAAAAAAAAAATATTTGGGACGTCTCCGATGAAAATTATAAAAAGAGAGACGCCTGGGAAAAATCTTGGGTGGATATTGCTGCTGCTATTATTCCCAATTTCAAGGATTTAGATGACAAAAAAAAGAAAATAGCAGGTATGTACATGTATTTAGTTTATTTAGATAGGTACACCATATTGTATGCTAATTTATTTTACTATCTTGCCAAGCCACTTTTCCGCTGCCTACAAAATAATTGGCAAAAGCATCTCTTGTAATAAAATATTAGGTGTTTTGTGTATGTTATGGTCTGATGATGCTCTAGTCGAGCGAAACATGTAACCTTCGTTATTTTATTAAATGTATTTGTGATGCTGTAGATTTCGTGTTTTTTACCTTTTATAAAAGTGTATGACCAGCATCTTTGGGATAATGGATGAGTTTTTCGAGTTATCTCTTGTTGTGTTTATAGTAGAACTTTGTGGTATTTTGTATGTGGAATCGCGAAATCCATGAATTGTTAATTTATCTTCAAACTTGAAACCATCTCTCACATGAACAAAATTGTGCAGAATGCAGCAGGCTTTAATAATTTTTTTTTGAAAGACGTAAGCTTACATTTAATGGTCTGTGAAAAATTCGTCATTTGTTTAATAAAATCTCGAAGGTAAATTCGATAAATCTTCTAGCATGGGTTAACCTATAGTTAAATATTTTTTTTTTAATTCAGATTCTTTCGTGCATATGGACGTAGTAAATTTTTTGTCAGCGAAAGGCCTAATCACCTACTATGCCACAAGGTTGAGCAATATTTTCTTTAGGTAAAGGTTTTCCTTTTGGGATATTTAGTGAATCCTTTTGAAGTTTTTGCCAAAACGGACCATTTTTAAATACTGTTGAATCAGCAAACTTTCCATATGCTGCAACATCGACATAAGTAAAGCAATAATTCGCGTCATAAACGGCTAATAAAAGGACTGAGAAGAAATGCTTATAATTGAAGAAGAGAGAGCCACTTTTTGTCGGCTTAATAATGTGTATGCCGTCGACGGCCAATTCGACTACAATTCGGAAAATTTGCGAGCTCTTCAAATTCCATGGAAATGTTTTCCCATTTTTTAGTACTTGGTATTCCCATATATTCATCCTTGAGCAAAGTCCAAATAACGATACAAACTTCTTCCACAACAGTGCTGATAGTTGAAATGCCCAGTCGATATGTATAATGTAAATCTGTGAATGTGTTGCCAATTGCCAAATATCTGAAATAAAAAAATATATGTGAAATTAAAAAAAATATTCATGGATTTAATTTTTTTTTAGTTGTTAAGCTACAAAAACGTTGAAAACCGTAAGAGATGCCTTCACTCGTTGTCGTGCTAAAGGAAAAACTTTGAAAAGCGAATCAGCAGCAAAAAAAGGTGTCAAATATACATATTATGAGAATTTGAGGTTTTTGGAGAAATCTATGGAACTCAACAGGTAGTTTTAAACGATTTTATTTCACTTGGGACCTGAAAAAACATATAGCAGTGAAGCAAATATTACTGAGGCAACTCCACAATCAGATGACTAAAACAGTACCCAAGAAGATTATGACCATTGGGATAAAGAAATCGATGATGGGAAAGTCCAAGCTGAACGAGTGAAACCACTTTTTGAGAGAAAAAAAGCTCCAAAAAGAAATGCATTAGAAGAAAGTCTGGTTAAATTTTAAAAAATTTGAAGAGCATATAGGTAATGAAGACAAATCGTTTTTGGACTCATTATTATCGACTCTTCGGAACTTCAATCAGGATCAAAAGCTGCATTTTCGAATTGAAGTATTGAATTTATTGGTTAAAATTTAAAAAAAATCCTAGTATAACCTGCAGCAATAATTACACAGGAATCCTATCCTTCAAACAATATTTAATATTGTCAACAACCTAAGTCATCTGCATTAAGTGGATTTACTTCAATACCAACGATTTCCTCTGGGGCATACGACATTATATCGTCGCCACAATCAAATATATCTACTTCAAGCCAACCACCTGACCAGTATATGAACATTCCTGCCTACACTCAGTTGCCATATTGTAGTTAAAAATGAGAGCTACACACAGTCGTTCGGTCGCCGATATAGATAGCCTAACTACATTTTTATAGATCAACTTGAATTCTAGTTTTACATTCAATTCGTCGAAGGTCGTAGTACTCATCCGAAAGTAATTAAAAAATTTCCTTGGATGCTCCCTCAACTCCGAATATAGGGTTACAAATGCACCTTTTAGTAACCTTTGGCTGACAATAGGATGTACCCAAAATCGTCTTTTTCTTGCTATTTTTCTCTGAATTAAGCAATATGCTGCCACGGCAACAACGCCCGAGGTACACAGTTGCGCGTCCATTTTGATACTGCTTTACACTTGAGTCTAAGGCACACTCGGTCACAAAATTTAGAATCAAGGCGGGAAGTGCTATGTTGCCAGTTCTTCAGTGCAGTGGCATAGCATAGCCTGTGTTTGTTTGGTGATTCATTAGAGTTGACAAGTTAGAGGTTACGAGTACGACGATTACGAATTTAGTTTTAGACAACGTAGTCGTGTAGTCGTGTATTTATTTATCTATGATAATAACGGTGTTATACAGGGTGTAACATAAGTGATGACTTTAATTTTAAGGGGTGATTCCTTGTCATATTTTAAGTAAAAAAGTTCATATGTCCGGAAATGCTTCGTTTTCGAGATACAGGGTGTTAAACTTTTTTTTTTTTAAATCGATTTTTTATTAATATCTCATAAACTCATTTACCGAATTTGTTGAAATCTTTACATTTTATTAGTCACTTTATAAGGTACCTTTTGGAATTCTCAAATCTGGCCTAGAAATGTCAGGGCGTGCCCACGGGCTAAGTCGGATGGTTTTTTTGTAAAAAAAATATCGCCCGGTACATTTCTTGTAAGTATGATATTTCTTTTAAATAAAGCATCTAAAAATGAAACTTTTTTGTCTCTTAAATTTTTTGCGTATAACATAGAATTTTTGGTTCGTTTAGAAATAAATAATTAAAAATCATATCTCAGCATGTTTATTATTTAACAACTAAGAAAAAACCTTAAATTAATTTTTTTGCCAAACGTATATTTGACCGAAAACAAAAATTAATAAGATGCTATTTTTGATGTTTTAATTTTAATGCAATGGCGTCGTAAATGGTTACCTTTTTAAAATTTATTTGTTGTTTGTGTACGCCACCATTTTTTTCTGTGCGAGATATTTGTACAAATTTAAGCAATTAAAAATACGATCGCTTAATTTTTATGAAAAATAATAAAAACTTACTTTAGTTTTAAATATCATCAAAATTTTATTAAATCAAATGCTCAAAATGAGAACCACGACTGTCAATACAAGCACGCAATCTTCTTCCCATCGACTGGCGCACACGTTCGAAAATTCCTGGTGTGTTGCGTATGACATTAGAAGAGTTTACAATCCGGTTTCTCAAATCGTTTTTATCCACAACTGGCGTTGCATAAACAAGCGAGTTCAGATATCCCCAAAAGAAATAGTCCAGAGGATTCAGGTCTGGAGATCGTGCTGGTTATAGCTGAGGTCCCCCCCGGCCTATCCATTGCTGAGCAAAAGTATCATTTAGATAGTTTCGAGCGACAAGACTAAAATGAGCAGGTGCACCGTCGTACATAAACCACATGGTATTTCTTGTTGCTAGTGGTACGTCTTCTAATAAATCTGGCAATATTTCTTCTAAAAATTGTCTGTAGTGAAGTATCACCATTCAGCCTAGGAGGGAGAAAGTGCGGTCCGATAAGATGATCACCGATAATTCCGGCCCAAACATTCACGGAAAACTGCTGTTGAAATCCACCTTCTCCAATGGCATGGGGATTTTTAAAGTCCTAAAAATGGTTATTGTGGAAGTTTCTGATGGCTTCCCGTGAAAAACAGGCCTCATCTGTGAAAAGAATTTTAGCCGTAAAATTTGGATTCTGGGCAGTTTTTTGAAGAAACCACTGGCAAAACTCTAATCGTGCAGTAAAATCTGTTGGCAACAGTGCTTGCACCAGCTGAATGTGGAATGGATAAAGTTAATTTGTGCGCAAAACCCTCCAAACACTTTCGTGGCTGATGTTAAACTGTAACGATAATCTTCACGTGCTAGTTGACGAATAGCCAATCGAAATTAAATTTGCTTGTGTTATGTTAAGTTTGTGCTATGTTTTGTGCTGCTAGAATGGCAATTTTTGATATAATAAATGAGCAATAAGTTTGGGTGCATCGTTTGGATTAGTTTGGATTTTACTGGAAGTGGTCCCGTTAAATTTAATAATTAAAACCTCTAATAATATTTAAGTTTTCTAGTTATAATTTGATATATTTTTGGGTAATTTATTGATACTTGTAAAATATTTATAATGAAAATGTTTAAAAAAAAAGTGTTTTTTAGCCTCCCACTTTAAAACAAGTTAAAATAGAGACCTCCTGTATAATAAAATAAAAAATACTCAATACTCAATAAGACCTTTAAAATGATCACAAGACTTTTATTTCAAATAACTTTTTTTCCAAGACGGCGTTTAGCTGTCATCTTGATGACATTTACAAATGTAATTTTTATCTTCAAATAAAATATGTTTACATTAAAACTCCATTGGCAAAATGCTTCACAAAGAAAAAAGCAGTATTTTTTTTATTAAAATTTCGAAATTTATTATTATTATTTTTAAGACTAGGTATACATATCTTAGATATTTTTTAATCAAAAAAAGATTGTTACTCTTTTTTTTTTCATTAAAAACTATTTCTGGAATCTTTGTTCAAACAATAAAAAAATTCTTTTGTTATCGTTCGACACATCTTTTGCGAAAAAAAAACTATAAGCAACTGAACAATCGAAACCAAAAAAGATCATTACCCCTGTTAGGGTTTTTGTATTTTTTTATGGGAGTTAATTAAATTGTACCTAAAAAATATAAATGAATTTAAAATTTTAGATAAATATTTTAATATTCTGTATATCTTTGTAATGATGCATTTTTGAATGGTTTATAAAATGTATGATTATATGATAGGGACCTTACCTATAAAAAACTATAAAAGAATTATCTAAGAGCTGCAAATTTGGATGAAAACTAGCCTAAGAAATATATAATTTTTATTTTGTAACGCCGCTAGCCGCGGCATTAAATCTCCTGCATTTCTGTCTAGTAAAACAAAATACAAAATACATACACACGCACATTTAATTTTCTATTTTAATTTCCTGGCGGAAAACCATTTAAAAAAAGTGCCATCCGGCAACACAGCTCGATTCATCGTTGACATGGCCTAAGAGCAGCAGCGTCCCCACCACTTTTATATTTTGTGACTGAGTGTGCTTTAGACTCTAATGTGAAAAGAAAGTCGACACTCTACGCCCTACTCGCAGCGTATGACGTAGGCGCGTTGTACCAACACCCACTTAAAGACAAGGCCTTAGTGCTTGGCGCGTGACGTCATCGATGTGGGCCACCGATTTTTAAAAACCAAGGGATTTCATATACTAATATCTCAATATTTGGCTTATTTTAAAAAATGCGAGGAATAGAATAGAGTTCAGGAAACATTCAAAGGTATGTTTTAGTTCTGGTTGAATGTCAGGTTAAATATTATGGTGTAAATATTAAATGCAGACTCCCAACTCCCCTACATCTGTGCCAAAATTCAACATATGTATTTGGTATTTTTTTATTTTTTTTATACCATCAAGTAGCAAAAATTGTTATTATATAAACATAAATACATATACTGACTTTAAAAGCTTATCATAGTCTAGTTCATGTAATTTTTTAATTGCAGAAAAATAAGCACATTTTTTCTTCGAGGTGTCAAAATCAGGAAAATAAAATTTTTGGTCTGGTTTAGAGTTAAGCCAATTATTAAATACACATTTAAGTAAGTGAACTGTGTCAAATAGGTAAAATAATGGTCTCTGATTAACTATGGGATGAGGATAAACAATGCTAAGTTGGTCTGCAGTTGAAAAATGACTAATGGCATTATTATCACACTATTAAAAAACTATGTACCCAATCTCCTCTAAATTTTCAATAATTGTCCTAATAAAATTATGAAGTATGTCTGATGTAATTTTGGAGATGGGAGCCATGTGAACTACTTCCTTAAGGCTGGAACACACACTTGTAATCATAAAAGTAAATGTTCCAGTGATATTACCGCCTTTATAGTCCATGTAAAGGTCAATATGAATTTTATCAAAAAGTAGTGTCACAAATCTCCCATGATCCTTTAGTAAACTAAACACATTTCGGGCATAAGTTAGAAACATTTTTTTTTTCATCTATGTGGGGATCGGTCATGTGTTTGTTACAAATACCCATTATAGTTTGAGGATGTGGTAAAATTAGGGATCCATAATCTCTTAAATACTTGTATGCATAAGGACTAATAGTATAGATTGTAGAAGTCAAAATTATTGTACTACTTGAATATCTGTACCTTTCCTTTGCAGTTGTAAGCAAAGATAATTATTTACAAATAAAATCTAAAGAATGCACTATTTTGTTGTCTTCAATGTTTTTTAAAACTTTTTAGTATGTGTGACACAAAATTGAACACACGTTTTATTTTATTTATGTCATTTGATGGTTTGGCATAATCGAGAATAGTATTATAGCCAAGGGTATTGGTAGCAGTCTCGGTAGCAGTATTTGGATTTATGTTACAGTCGGGGTTGTCATTATTGGTAACATTTTCCTCCAAAGGCAGGGTAATAATAGTAAGGTCTATTGCTTCAAGTATTGCATATAAATCATCTAAACTATGGGAAGTATATGGAGTTTAAATTTTGATGTTAAAACACAAACTGGCTCGCTATACAGGGTGTCCCAAAATTAGTGGACGAAACGCGAACCCTGTATTTTTTGGTCAAAAATAACCTCACTTTTTCCTATAAACATATATCGGCAAACGACCCCCAAGAGAGCTACGCCCCTTTTAAAGGGGGCACCTGAAGATGGTTTTTTCTACTTATTTTCGAAACGGGTGAATATAAAAATTTTAAATTTTGGTATTCTCCCAATTTTGATATGCTGAATTTAGTTGTCATTTCATAATTTTCATTATTTAGTCAGGTGCGTATCATTTAGGGGGTGAGCCTAAAAAAATACCTAAAAAAAATTTTGTGTGCAAAGTTTTTGTTTTTTCTTCTTTAAATTTTAAAAATTTGAAGCTTTTTACGTAAAAAAGTACCTCTTGGTCAATAACTCTACGAGTTACCATTTTCGAGAAAAACGCATTTAAAAATAACGCTGCATAGTATTATTTTCACTACCAATTTTTATAAAAACTTAGTAGCAGGCTTTGGAAAAAATTGACACACTGCATAATGACATTAACATTTGTTGTAATTGATTAGTTGTCATTTTGCATTCAAATTGTTAATATCTTTTTAACTATGGAAGACTTTTCGACCCGTGAAAAAGTAGATATTCATTTTATGTATGGGTTTTGCAATGGAAACGCACATGCCGCTGCACGAGAGTATTGGCGGAGGTTTCCTGCAAGAAGGCTTCCACATTGGAAAGTTTTTGTTAGAATTCATAGAAATTTACTTGAATATGGATCCTTCGAACGTTCTCGAGGGCAAGGAAGACCAATTGCAAATGATGGTTATGGGGAAGTACTGAATTTAATTGAAGAAAACCCTCAAATATCATTGAGAACCTTAGAAGAGATTACCAATATCCCAAAGTCAAATATAAGTAAAATTAAATATGATAAATAAATAATTAAGTACCTAATTTGTTATCCAAAAAATTAAATACTTATAAGTACTTATAACTGAAAATTGAGATTGGTATAAATAGTGTTGTTATTAATTATTATCGTCGGATCGCATTAAATTCATTTCAAAATACTCTAATTACTATTATTATTATTATTTACTTTATTTACTTGGATAAGTCTTATCACAAACATCAAACACCCCAAAACATATCCTTTTGACGACTAACTGGAATGTTTAGTGGCTTACTAAGGTTTAGGCTTATTTCCTATACAATTTAAAATATTTAAAAATAATTTCAGATTGGAAGAATGACTAAGATGTTAGGATACCAGCCTTTCCATTATAAAAAGGTTCAGGAGTTAGAAGAAGAAGATTTTCCAGCTCGAGTAGACTTTTGTCATTGATTTTAAATTGATTGATTTGATTGATTTTAAATCACCCAAATCTTCCTCAAAAAATTTTGTGGTCAGATGAGGCAACTTTTTCTAGGAGTAAGGGCTTTAACAGCCGTAATACTCATTTTTGGAGCATCGAGAATCCGAGAGTAGTTCGACGAACTAACTTTCAGCATAGATTTTCCTTTAACGTATGGGCGGATTTGATAGGAGATAAATTGATCGTCATTATTTAAATCTTCTTCAAAACAATCTCAGAGATTTACTGGACGATGTTCCCATAGAAACTCGGCTGGAAATGATTTTTCAGCACGATGGGGCACCAACTCACTACAGTCGACAGGTGAGAAACTGGCTGGACAATAATTTTACAGGCAGATGGATAGGCCGAGGTGGTCCAATAAACTGGCCTGCACGATCGCCCGACTTTAATCCTCTGGATTATTTTCTTTGGGGTAATATGTGCAATATTATTTATGCCACCGAAATTGATACTCCAGAAGAGCTTCAGAGGCGAATTCTCGCAGCTGCAGGCCAAGAGAAAACCTATTTGAAATTCTTAGATCAACCCAAAACATTCAAAAAAGATCCAGGTTATGCATTCAGGAAAACGGAAACTTGTTTGAACATTTGCCTCAAATAAATTAGTATTTTTATCTGTTTGCAATTTTATTTGTCAATTTACTTTTGAAGCGTGCTATTGAGTTTTAATAAAAATTGTTATTAATGATACTATGCAGCGGTATTTTTAAATGCGTTTTTCTCGAAAATGGTAATTCCTAGCGTTATTGACCAAGAGGTACTTTTTTACGTAGAAAGCTTTAAATTTTTAAAATTTAAAGAAACAAAAACAAAAACTTTGCAAACAATTTTTTTTTAAGTATTTTTTTAGGTTCACCCCCTAAATGATACGCACCTGACTAAATAATGAAAATTATGAAATGACAACTAAATTCAGCATATCAAAATTGGGAAAATACCAAAATTTAAAATTTTTATATTTACCCGTTTCGAAAATAAGTGGAAAAAACCATCTTCAGGTGCCCCCTTTAAAAGGGGCGTAGCTCCCTTGGGGGGCGTTTGCCGATATATGTTTATAGGAAAAAGTGAGGTTATTTTTGACCAAAGAATACATGGTTCGCGTTTCGTCCACTAATTTTGGGACACCCTGTATAAAAATGTTTCAAAAGTTTCAGTCATGGTTTTAGTAATTCTATTGTAAAAATTTTACCTGTGTTGGAATCTTGAACTTAATATATATAATAAAACGTATAATAAAGTACTCTTTATTATACTACCTTCAGGAAAATGAGCTTCACATACTTTGGTGTTGTTTGTGGGCTCAAAGTCATCTCTGTGTATGACTTTTACCCATTTTCCCCTTAGATTTAGGTATATCCTTAGAAAAACCGAAGACATGCACTTTAGACCCGTTTTTATAGTTTCCGTTACAACCCGGAACACAACACATTTGAGGCATATTTACAATCAAATGTGTAAATGTGATGTGGTATAAACTACAAGCCGAACTAGGAGAAAAACATTAAATTAAACACGAACTAAAGTATTAAAGTCTGATATAAACAAATAAAACTGCGACCGAGAACCGGTTTTTCCGAGGATTTTTCTAGTCCGAAATTACGATTTTGCGATTTAAAAGTACGCGACAAGTTTACATAAATATAACATACAGGTTTCGAAACTAAATAATAATAAACAGTTGGGTTAATGTTTACTGCGGATCTCGTCAGAAATACCGGCAACCACTGAACATAAATATAAACAACCTAACCTCTCGTTTCATCAGGTGGCACAACTAGTAGATGCGCCGTTGTCAGATTTATATAGAAAGAACTCCTATTGACAAGTAACAAGGTATTAGATAAATGATAAAATTTGAAAAAATGGAAGTTTAAATTATAAAAAGAAAAATAAGGATGTACTCTTTTTTTTAACTAAATTGTAAAGTAAGAGCAGTTAAAGATATAGATTTAAATATTTTAAGATAGTAATCGATCATTCTAACGTTAACGGCAATCTGCAAACTGAACACCGCTGAATTCATGCGAAAATCAACTCAAAGTGCATGGCCCAAACGTGTGACGTCACGAGCAAAATTTTTTGGAGCGCTTTGTCCTTTTGTAGAGGTGTTATTGGTTGGACGCCTCATGTGAAACGGCTATAAATTGGTAGCAGATAGTCCAAAATTGCAAAACATGGAATCATATGAGAGAAGCCTATACTCAAAGAGTGGAAAATTGCTCAAATAAAATGGAAAAAAGAGAGCGAGCGAGAGAGTGAATCTAGTTAAATAGTTTGATGTAATCAGAAAATTTAATTGTCATAAATAAGCCTAATAGAAAATATCGAATTTGTGTTGTGTGTATATTTAAACTTAAACTTAATTGCACCTTACATTAATAAATTTAAAATAGGATATTTTACATTAATAGAAGAAACCTTTAATGAAAAGTTAAAAATAAGCTGTTTCCCCTTGACTAATTAGATGTATAAGGAATTTATAAATTATCACATTATGGATTTTCTTTTCCCGTTTGCTGTTTCGTATATTCTTCCCTTAGAAGTATGTTTTTCAAATCATTAAATTATTAAGAATAAATGTTAAAGTCTCAACAGAAATCACAAAACCTTAAAAATGATTTCTCATGAAATCTGCATATTATGGTCTACGAGGCATCTTATATTATTATACAATTTAAAATTGTTTTATTGTTGTAAAATAATGCCCAACATAAATAATATTTCTAATTCTTCTTAAAGAAATTAAACATATAGAGAAAAATAAAATCAAAACCGCATTCAAAAAGCTATTAAAAAGTTCAAATTGAAATTCATGCCAATCAATATTAGCCAAAACCTTAAAATTTTCAGGATATTCATGTAAATCACAAATCCCACACGAACTGCACCACGCTATGACCACGATGCAGCTGTCAAAACTAACTGACGTAACTTCATGGAACTCGAATATCCGGATTAAATTAGCGGCGAAATTAATTTGATCGGTTTAATTGCTTAATGCCAGTTGAGATTTCGCGTTAAAGATGAAATACGTGAAAAGCCACATTATAATTTCCGAAGCGAAGTTTGTTTTTGAGAATATAAATTCCTAATTTTTTTTTAATATAGTAAAATTAGTAACCATAAACTGAATGACGTTCTGAGTATATAATAATAATAATAATAAAGACTTTATTGTAAAAAAATACTACAAATAAATGTAAACCAAATTTTTACAAACGGCAAAGTTGAGGCAAGCCTCCTATCTTAATTTTAGGATACAAGTTTATGTAATGTATTTATATATATAGCACTTTATGATATTTACCAAATGAATATACAAAAATTCGTCTAAAAAAATACAGTTCAATAATACGAGGTACGTCCAGAAAGTAAGTTCCGTTTCTATTTACATCCGCTGCAGCGCTGCGATCGCATTTTTGCGCATGACAGACGCTCTATATCAAGGAGAAGAAACGTGCGCCAGCTTGAGATTGGCAGTTGAGCAGTTGAGCAGTTAGCAATTAGCAGCTATTCAGCACTTAACAGTTGTCTTTTCCGAAGCAGTTAGCAGTTGATATATCCACAGAAGAAGACTCCTAACAACAAACGGCGGTAAAAAACGTCGACTCGCCCCCCATTGTCGGTGGGGGCTCAACCAACGCCTGAATAAAAAAGAGAATCTGCAAAAAATGGACCTATCTGACGGATACCTAACTAATAGGTCTACGAAAAGCGAGGACTACAGGAGATTAAGAAGCAGACAAGAGAGAGAGTGGGGTAAGACTTCGGACGACTCCTCAAAGTTCAAAAAACCCCTATCAAAATCCCGTACCGATCCCAGACTGTCTAAAACACTCCAAACCCCGGCCTGGGAGCCGGCAAGGCGACACCACAGATTGCTGAGCTGAGGCAAAGTGAGTAACAAGTTGGTAAACTCGAGGAGAAGATTCGGGAAAGAGAGGTGCTAATTGAGGGAAGGGCAAATAAGATTCACGGGGTTAATTTCCAAAAAATTTTTTAGAAAATTTCACAGCTCACCTACATCTTTTTGAATACAAGATAAACAAGTTGATCTCAGAAAACCTCTTTCTCAAGAAGCAGATCTCCGACTTGAGTGGAAAACTCGAGGAGGTGTTGAATCAAAATAAAGCCCTTATTAACAAAAACACCAAACTTGAACAGCATCTGACGATGCAGGGAGGTCTGGCTAGTAACATAAATCAAAATGAACAGAAAAATAAAAGAACCAGGGAAGAGGCGGGCCTATCTCCGCCTTCACAAGATGGAGACGAGCCGGCCTCCGGAACCGGTTTACCCTGAAAAAACAACAAATAGGGAGCCAGTCCCCTCAACATCGTCAGTCCCAAACCCTATCCCAATCCCCACTGAAAATACCACCCAAAGGCTTAAAAAAGACCCACTATATATGCCTCTAAACAGCCTTTCCCTAGCGGGCAAGGGGAAAAACGCTGATCCTAATACAAACAAAGTTCCCAAGGTAGTGTTAAGAGACACAAAAAACTGGGCCACAAAGAACAAGCCATTTTGTGAAAATAAAATTAACATTAAAAAAGTTCAAAAAGACAGATTGGGATTAGCGCTCTTCCCCAAAACACCCAAAGATCATAGAGCACTTAAAGAACTTCTCAAGGAAGGGGAAAGAGGGAATGGAATTCCATTCCTTCTTCCTTTAAGAGGATAGGAAACTGAATGTGATACTGAGAGGACTAGATCAAAACTTTAAATTGGAAGAAGTGGAGGAGGAACTGAGTTGATTTAAAACCGGCCCAGGCCGCAGAAGGCCTACGGACCTCATCAGGTTCCTCGTCCCTAAAGAGCAAGAGGCCGTGTTTGAGATTAAAAACATTTTAAACATAAGGGTCCGTGTAGAGCGCTTAAGGACTCATACTATAGATAACAGAAAGCAAATTGGGCAGTATCATCGTTGCCAATAATACGGACACGTCATGAGCAATTGCAACGCAAAGCCGCGTTGCCACAAATACAAGGGCGATCACTTTTTCACAATCTTTAGATTGTGAAAAAAACAGAGCGATCTCGGCAGAATGTTGCAGTTGCGGTGGCGACCATCCGGCGAGTTATTGGCGCTGCTCAAAAAACCATAAAAAACATAAAAAACATAAACAAACAAAAAAGCTTCGCTGAGACCTTGAGAACGACCTACATGGACTCTAACACCGGGAGGGCGGAGCCAAAGGAAGGCACTTCACAATCGCTTATGAAACGTCCCGAGTTTTCTATCAGAAACACGAACCTCATAAATCTTCTAAGTTTGCCTGACGAGATGTTGGAAAAAAAAATTGACAACCTGATGGCAAAACTTGAAAAATTAAACTCAAACCCGGCGTTCAAACTATTGCTAGGAGCCGAAGTCTAAGTCCTCACAGTGCTCATTCATCTCCTTCTTAGGTGTTCAAATCCCAATTCCCATCCGTACTAACCACATAAACCCCACATAAAACCCAATCGAAACGCCAAAAACACAAAACATAACCCAAGAAAACCGTAAAAGACCATTACGTTCACCTCCGCCCGACCTTTTCTCATCAGTCAAAAGTTCCGTAGTCTGGGGGAGCCGTAGTCTGTTTCCGTAGTCTGGGGGAACGCGAGTCTGCTCCGCAGACTCGCGTCCGATAACATCACACCCAGACCTTATAAATACATGTAAACAAACCTCATCCCGACCAGTCGGTTCCTATGCTCCGAGCGAGTCAAAAGTCCAAGCACCTAGATGCGACCCAGAATTATAAAAAGAAGGCGCCTAATCTCGATGAAAGTATTATTTCAAAAGACCGGCAAGAGCCACGATGCTAGCCCGGATTAATCAGTCCAAACAGTCAGTCAGCTTAAGATCGCTGTCAGCATCGCGTATGCTTTGTTGTGCTTGTTTACCGGTGTTGATTGAAAATTCTGCCGCTTGTGGGATTAGATCTGTAATTCGTTTTCTGAATGCTAAGAAAGTGAAACCAATTGAAATTATTCTGCAAATTTACGAAGTTTATGAATAAAACGTTATAAGTGATTTAATGGTGAGAAGATGGGTCCGACAATTCAATGAAGGACGCAGTGAAGTGTACGATGAAGAACGAAGTAAGCGTCCATCTTTGATTACTAAAGAACTGGTTTGAGCGATTGACGAAAAGCTTAAGGAAAACCGTAAGTTTACAATTAGCGGTGTCGCTATGGAATTTCCCCAAATTTCACGATCACTAATTCATAAAATTGTTACCGAAAATTTCGTAAACCTTGCTTTACGTTGGTTACCAAAAAGCGGCGAAGATTTTCTGTCACAGATAGACAATGCACGACCACAGACTGCAAATATGACGAAAAACCTCCTACAGGGATTTGGCTGGGATGTGTTTGACCATCTTCCGTTCAGCCCTGACCTCGCTCCTAGCGATTTTCATCTTAAGTCTTTCCTTGGAGGTTAACACTTCAACAGTGACGAAGAGCTGAAAGAGAATGTTTCCATCTGGTTGAAGACACAGGCGGCAACCTTGCCTGCAAAATTTTGGCAATTATGTGGCAAAATAGTTTAAGAGTTTTAGATTTTTGTGCAATAAATATTTTTCCTGTGTCTGTACACAATTTATTTTTATTACTAAACGGAACTTACTTTTTGGACGTACCTCGTATATAGATTGGAAATCTGCTGTCGGACTTTGAAATTGGTGGTAAATCAAATGGAAACATAACAAAAACGCAAGTAAATTAGATTATTGATTGAATTATTCTCTTAATTTTAGCTCTGAAATACGACGCACGTAAAGTTTTAAGTTCAGCTGGAACTTTGTTATAATATTTAGAAATCTGATAAAACAATGAGCGTTCGAATAGCATGGGGAAATAATATTTTTGTGACTTAGGTCTAAGTTATGTGTGTCATATCTAAATCGGATTTTCAGATACAAGTATATAGAAAGTTTCTTGAATATTATTTTGATATAGAACTAAATTATGGAGTAACCTTTTTTTCACACATATTCATCCAGCCTATCTCTCTCCGTTTTGCATTTACTCCTCTATCATATTTTTTTATTCCATTAATTAAACGAACACAACAAAAATCCAAATACGAAAGCACCACCGAGTCGCAGATGATCCTTTTTAATTTGTTATTAAGAAGATGCCTTTGACTGTAAATAAGTTTTAGGTTAGAATAAGCTTTTTTTTCCAATGATTTATGTGCTCACAGAATCTAAGATCGGTATCAATAAATAAACCTAAATTTTTATCGATATCACGGCATAATAAAATTTCGCTATTTATCTGCAAGTTAAGGAAATGCGAGAATCTCTTCCTAATAGTTGCCGGTCCGAAAAGTAGGGCTTGACATTATTGGATTTAATTCCAGACAATGGTTTAGAGAGGTCGTAAATAGTATTTGGACATCAGTATTTATTTTCTTATTTGCTTCAGCTACGTCTTCAGGTTTCAATTAAATACAAATTTGTGTATCGTCTACATATTGATGTACTATGACAAACTTGAGCTTTGAAGTTAGTTGGGATGTATACAGACAAAAGAATAGAGGACCCAAAATAGATTCCTATGGCATATCATGTTTAATATTTAAGTATTCGAACTGGGTACCATTTGCCTTGACCCACTGCCATCTACCAGCCAGATAATTACCAATAAGCCGACATGCATTGAAACCAAGATATGACAAGCTAGTCAACAGCAACTCGTGGTTTATCCTATCGAAAGCCTTCGAGTAGTCCAGGAGGACGAAAGCAGTAAGTTTTATGTGGTCGGATGCTTCAAGAATATCATTAGTTACCTTCAACAGAGCGGTATCGCAGCTGTGATCCTTTCTATACCCAGACTGAAAAGCAGGGAGTAAATTGTTTTTCTGTACATGCAGATTTATTTGTCCCTCCAAAACCCTCTTAAAAACCTTTGACAGGGTCGGCATAATGCTGACAAACTGTAGATCACTCAAGTTTTCCGGACAAGCGACCTTAGGCAGAGGAAGCAGGAATGATCGCTTCCAGGGCTCAGCAAACGTGAGTGTTTTGATACTGTAATTAATAATATGTGTTATACAGGGTGTAAATAAATAGATGCGAGAAAATTCAGTGGCTGATTCTTGGGTAAATTTTAAGAAAAAAACTTTTTATAAACGTGTGTTCTAAAAGGCGTATCTTTTGAGATGCCGGGTTGTAGAGATTGAAGAAAAATATATGTTTTTTTATAATACCTAAAAAACACCTGTAAATATTTTAATAAAATTTGGTATGCATTTTCTATGCATCAAAAAACATTTTCTGAGGCTCACAATTTTTTTTAATTTGTACCAGTGACGTTCGTGTATAAACTTAATATTTTTGATGAAAAAAATGATACGCCACTTTTTTTTATTTCTTTTTTGTTTTTGTAATTCTCATTTATTTCTGATGAAATTTGATCTTTTGACTTTCTTTTGTCCGAGGTTGCGTATTCGATTAAAAAAACTAAATCTATCAACCTAAATGTATTACGTGTTTATTATTAATGTTTAAAGGTGATACTAATTTTTGTTTTAAACCAAATGAAAGATAAAGAAATTAAATAACTATAAAAAATGTTGAAAATGACCACCCTCTGCCATTATGCAAGAGCCTATACGTCACTGCATTTGTCGACGAATCCGATATAAAGTTCCGGGAGAATAACACATAAATTAATGATACGATTTTTCAAGTCATCAATATCCAGTGCCGGAATCCTGTACACCAAAGTTTTTAAATGACCCATGTGGTAAAATCTAGTGGATTCATATCTGGTCACCGAAGTGGCCAAAACTGAAGACCGCCTCGGCCTATCTAACAATTTGGATATCTTTCGTCTAAATAATGACGTGTTAATAAACTAAAATGGGTAGGAGCCCCATCGTCCATAAACCACCTTACTCTTCTAACATCTAGGGGTACCGCTTCAAGAAGTCCTGGAAATATGTCTTGGAGAAAATGAGTGTATTTTTTCCCATTCAATCCCTGTGGAAAATGTGGAATAAGGTGGTTTTCAATGATTCCAACCCATACATTTAAAGAAAATTGTTGTTGGTGATGAGCTTCAACTATGGCATAGGAATTTTCATCTGCACATGTGGTTATTATGGTAGTTAATAATTGCCTTTACAGAAAAATTAGCTTCGTCGGTAAGCAGAGTCTGTCTTAAAAACTGAGAGTTTTGCGTTAAACTTTAAAAAAGTGGTTAAACTTTAAGCTGTTAAAAAACCCCCAAAACTTTTGCTCAATGACTTTAAACATCCAATGAAAAAATTCAAGACGCCTAGGAGAATCTCGTAGTAATATACTATGGATATGCCTGGACTCGTTGTACGTGATATGGATGATCCTTTAAAATATTACATACTATCATATGATTGACATGTAGCTGCAGAGCATTTTTTTAGTACCGGTATCAGGTTATTCATCTATTTAACTGAATACTGCTTCTTCCAATTCCGGTTTGAGTTCTAATATCGCGTTGGCGACCACAATTATGCTTTCTTAGTTGAAAAGTTCCAGTTTCTCGTAGTCTTTGATGAAGGCGGGCAAATAATATATAATGAAGTGCCATTCGTTGAGCTTTAAATGAACTTCCGTTAGCAAGATCATAAGCAAAATGCATATTGGTCATTTCTGCATTTGAATAATTTTTCGACATCTCGAAGATTAAGCGGGAATCTTTCGCATCAATGTTTTGCCGAGTATATAAGAAGCTGCATCGCCGATAGTAGTCAGTTGTCGGTTCAGTTGAGTGATGTTCGGAATATTGGTGAGATTTAAATAGGTGTAAATAATTAAAGTAAAAATAAATATAGTAGTCTAGTAGTCTAGTAGTCTAGTAGATCGTGTTCATAGTGAAATGTGTAAATAGCTTAGTTGACCATTTTTGATTGTTTTAATTCACACCTAACGAACAGGAATAATACTTAAGTACTTTTGGTCCATGTCGGTAAGTTTATTGACCACATCTTTAAGAGTATAAAAGCTTTTTCTTCCGTTTCTTTTAACGGTATTTTTTGTACTTTTGTTTCGTTCTCTTGACAAGATTTATAATAGATTGGGTTTTCAGAGTTCTACAGTTTTTTAAAAATTGTTTTTTGCATTGTAAGACATATTCTGTGGATCCACTTTTTACATTCCTCACATGACTAATCAATCAATCAATTAACAAAAAACATATAAAAACAAAACACACAAAATAAAAATAACAATAAAATATACAAACAAAATAAATACATGCAAAACTGTACAAAAAGAATGTACCTGGTCAATATACATCATGATGTATAAAATGTCAATAAAAATAAACACAATAATCAATAACAGTAAATTAATTAAATACAAAATGAAAGTGCAATTCATGTACTAAAGAAAAAAAAAACTAATATATTCTCTATTTTAAGACATAAAAAGAGCCAGTGTGTGTGTGATACCCAAAAAGTTATCCTAGAAAAAAATCCTCCACTGCGTACAAGGCTTTTTCCAGAAAGTATGCTTTCAAAGCATTATGAAATCGAGGAAAAGAAGTAATTGATTTAATGTCCAAAGGCAAATGATTATGCATCTTTTTGGCTCTGTATAGAATAGAGCTTTTTACTAACTCGGACCGAGGGGTTTGCAGATAAAGATCATGCACTGCGTTGCGAAGTGAATAATTGTTAGACGGCCTACTTGGCATTTCTGACTTATGTTTGCGTACTAAGCAAATAGATTCCAATATGAATAAAGAGGGAAGAGTAAGTATCTTGTATTTTTTAAAGATTTCTTGACAGTGAGCTCTGCTATTAAGTCCAAGCAGATACCGAACTGCTCTCTTTTGGAGTTTAAAGATGCGCTCAAATTGAGTCACACCGCATTTGCCCCAGAATGGAAGGGCGTAACGTAGATGTGACTCAAAAAGGGCATAATAAACTGTTCTTGATGTTTGAAAACTTAATTCCCTAGAAACTGATCTTAAGGCAAAACATGCTGAACTTAATTTTTTATATAAGGCATCGATATGCAAGTCCCATTTTAGGGAGTAGTTAACATTAAGTCCCAAGAACTTTACAGATTCAACAACGTCCAAACTAATGTTGTTAAGTACAAAGGGTTGAATAGTAGTTTTATATGATAAGACTTTAGTTTTTGAGACATTTAGGCACAGAAGATTAGAATCGCACCACAATTTAATGGTAATTAAGCCATTAGAAATAGTAGCATGTAGTGCCCTAGCATCCGGATTGCTCCATGTAAAGCTAGTATCGTCAGCAAAAAGACAGATTTTGCCACTGATGTTAAGATTGGCCATGTCATTTACAAAAATCAGAAACAAAATAGGGCCCAGGACTGAACCTTGAGGTACCCCACATTCTATTGGTTTGCAAGAAGACTTCGTCGTATCAACCTTTACAAGCTGATTTCTGTAACTGAGATACGATTTAAACCACTCAAGGGGCGTTCCTCTGAACCCATAGTGATTCAATTTGTCAATTAAGATGTTATGGTTTACACTATCAAAAGCCTTGGAGAAGCTTCATCTCCAATCACTTTACCATCTATATTGCATTTCTCCTGCATTGTATGACCAGAGTATAATATTAAAGCCAAAGTATCATTTCATTAAAGTATGCCGATTTGTTAACTTGATATCTTTAATATAATTACCCAATAGTTAAATAATTTTGTCGATTTTACCAGAATAATCAATGCTAGGTTTATCTTTAATATATTATTAACTCGTTAATTTGGAAATCCGGGTTTATCTACCGAATAACGAGTGATTCCAACTATAGGTCACCTATTCAGATCGGCAAAATGCCAAGGATTCTTTATCGGATTAACGAAATTTGTGCATTGTTACTTCCATACGTTCAACGCTAACGTTAAATCATTTTCAAATATAATTTTATGCTACATACTTATCCAGGCTGATAGCCCTTTGGCTTAAATTCCTTAATACTCAAAAGTAATTGGGTCTGGTATTAGATAAGTTATTCTCTAATTTTCTTTTGCGTATAAATCTTGGCTTGAACATTTTCTAGTATTTGATTTTAGCTCTGAGAATAGCTTTAATTATGCCTTTAAGTAAAATCTTGTGAAGGCGATATATAACATGATAGGTACCCCGATTATAGGAAAATCTGATTTTTTTTAGTCTGAATTTCTAAATAAAATTATAATATATGAAACAGCAAAACCCGGCATTATTATTTAAATTGGTTTTACCCGCACCCGAAGAATACCGTACAACTTGACGCTCAAGCAGGGATCAACTTAACCCTGGAATGCTACACTTATTTTTACAGCGTAATATGCTACAATGGGGTACAGTTGTACCCCAAATAAAAAAGAGTCTAAAGGAAAATATCTGTGCATATATGTAAGTAAAACAAAAACAACGTTAAAAAAGCATTCAAAATATTTATTTATTTTTACAAAAATTTGTTTTATTTTTTATTCTGCACAAGTGGGGCATATTTTCTTTTGGTGCTATAAATAAATAAATTTGTTGCATGCGTTGCAACTAACCCTAGATTTTCGATCGTCGCTTCTTAAATAAAATGCACATCGACCTACAGTAGGCTCTGGTTTTGTTGGTGCTTCCACTACATCTTTTTTTTTTTAGTACATTGCAAATAGTTTGCCGGAGTTCGCGCCTCAAAGCTGGAGTTTCCAAACGACGTTCCATTTGAGGTTTTATTAGATTAAGTGCTAGTTTTTTCAAGAAAGCTCTTCTCTTGGTTACAATTTCTTTTTCAGGAGCACTAGAACCTTTTAAAAGGATCATCCAGTTATTCCCCACAATATTTAACAAATTATAAAATAGACATAAGGGCCAACGACGAGTCTTTCTGTTAGTTGAATATGTGTGACACAATTGGTCCAAGGTATCTCCTCCCCTCTTGGTTGAATTATAAAATTTAATTATTTCCGGAATATCAGTTGAAAGTTGCTTATCTTCTTTTTCGTGCATTGTGGATAGCATTAAAACAATTTTTTTTTAATTCTTCGGTGGACAAAAAGATAAAAGTGTTAATTCGTCACTATAGCAAAACATTGCTGTATTTATTTCCCTACCTTTAAGGTCCAAAAATAATCTTGGAATTTCTTTTTTATTCTTCCTTAATGTACCAACGATAGTAAGCTTTTTATCTAAAAGCATTTTTGCTGTATCTATAGAGTTGAACCAATTGTCCATAGTCAAATTTCTATTCATTCCTTGAAAGGAAGAGGTAAGTTTGTCGCAATAATACTGGGCAACAGGAACATCCCGTGGTGTGGAGTTCTTACCTACATAAACTTCAGCATCAAGTACAAAAGCTGTTTTAGCATCACAGCACATCACAAGCTTAATACCATATTTGTCTGGTTTCGAAGGAATGTACATTTTGAATGGACATCGTCCTCGAAATCCAACAATTGTTCGTCGATTGTAGTATATTCGGATGGTACATATAAATTCTTCATTTTGTTTATAGATCTTTCAAAGACCTCCCGAAATGCTGCAAGTTTGTCAGTTTCTCTTCTTTGAGCTCGAGTATGTTTATCGTTAAACCGCAGGCAATTTACCAAGAATCTAAAACGTGCTTCTGGCATTGTGGCTCAAAATATTGGTATACCACTATCTTTATCAAAAAGTTCGTTGGTATTTACACCATTCATTTTCATAACTCCTGCATAATAAAATAAACCAAAGATGGCTTGAATTTCAATATTGTCGGTGTTTTTGGTAAATGAAGCAGCCGTGAAGACAGCCGTGTTAGGATATTCGGCCTGATTATTGGGTTTCTTTTTTTCCATAATATAATCTTTCAAGTTCTATTTCTTTGTTAGTATATTCTGTAATTTGAATTAAATTTTCCATGGTAAAACATAACTTCCAAGCTTCTAGCCCTGACTGTAGATTCCTTGACTCGTTTTTGTTTCCAGGTAAATGTAGAACAAGATTTCTATTTGGTGTATGACGAACTGATTTTCCTTTTACTCCTGACCACTTATACTGATTTTTTCCTTGTAGTTTAGTAGGAACCTGTAAAATTGTAACTTTGGTTTTATACGTGCGTTTTAACTGAGCCAACGGTATATCGTCATCGGATTCATCTTCAAAATCATAGCAAACTGAAGTGGATGGAATGGCCTCGACATTTTCGGAGGTCTCGTTTTCCTCTGGATCGGCTCTAAAGTCAGGAATAATTAGGTCTTCCTCGTCGCTATCACTCGGAGAGTCGTCTAACTCAGAATCATAGATGATACGATGTATTTCGTCGATATCATTAGGATTTGTCAAATCGAAACACTTTTGTTGAGAAGCCATTTTGTGTCTTCTAAAAAGAAAATAAATATAACTAATTAAAATATATATTTTATAAATTTCAGTAACTTATCAAAAGTATATACTTACATGCAAACGCAAAAAACTATAATAATCTGCTACACTGGGGTACACCTGTACCCCTGCTACTAAATATCTAAAGAATAAGAAAAGCACTGCGCGACACTAATACCACACATGAACTGACTGCTCATAGAAAGAAACTACTTAAAAGGCCACGCCTGCAGCGCTACCTATTTTTAATAGGTCATACTTTGAAACTTCACTGGGGTAAAACTGTACGCCAAATAGCATTCCAGGGTTAAAAGAAAATGCCAATGGAAAGATCACCTCCTTAACATATCCATCCTCCTGGATGTGTGAGGATGGATATATTATAAGGAGTAAAGTAAGGCAAGCAACTGGAGCTATACCAAAGAAAAATCGAGGTAACAGCATTCTTTTATTATCTCGAACAGATGAAACCAATGTAGAGAATCAGTCATCATATAATTTGAGTCCAGAAGTTATGCCTTTTACAAGTGTAACTGGTAAAGAAAATTTAGGTTCAGTTAATGCCATAGGCTTTACTTCGGAAAATCAACCGAGGTACTTAAGACCTGATATGACTTCTTTAAATACAAGTTTATCAAGTCTTTTGGTAAATAAAAGGACAACGAACGCAAAATTTTCAAATTCATTATACCAGGATTGATCAGAACAAGCGAGAATAGTTCAAAGTGAGGAAAATAATTTTGATAGGTTTAAATGTAAATAATAGTATTTCAAATGCAAGGGTAAATGTAAATATAAATGGGGGTAATAATGATTAACCCCATAGAGGTCAACACTAACTGTCATTCTGCCGGGTTGAATAATCTGCCGAATAGTATTATATCAGATAGTATTTTGTCTGAGGGCGATCGTTTGGAACCTTAAGTAGATCCTGTATTGACCTCTGGATTTAATCTCGGAAACAACATAGACAACCTTTCATTATCATTATAATTTTTATCTCCAGGTCTTTGCCAGAGTCCAATGATATAAATCACAGATACTCTCCCGTAAATTTTATAGAGCAGTCTAGTGCATTTAGTATGCATTTAAATGTCCAGTCTTTAAGTGACAAGATAAATCTTATTGATATGTTGTTAAGTAGTTTCCCCAAAAGACCTATGTGTTTATGTTTTACTGAGCACTGGCAAACTAAAGAACGAAATTAAAATGCGTTCATGTGAATGGTTATGTTTTGGTGAGTGTCTTTTGTAGTGAAAAGCTTGAGCATGGTGGTTCAGTAATTTTTGTAGAATATTTTGAAATGTCGTGCCGTAAAAATAAATAACTATGTTATTTTAACGTGTCGGTTTAACACCATCTTTTAATTTTTGCCTTGAAATTTTATTAGAGGTTTGAGTAAGGCATTATTTTTTTCAAAAAACATAGTTTTATGCGGAGATTTGAATATTAATGCTTTAGAAATAACACCATCTAAGAAAATGTTGTTTAATCTCTTTTTTTCATTAAATTTAAATTTAAACTCGTAAATGTATAATTAATAACAAATCTGTTTCATTAAGAATCGATTGTGTTGTTACCAATAATGAATTTGTTCGTTCCCTTAATTTTGAACCAGGATTTTCAGATCACTATGACTAGGTAATAAGTTTTAATATGGAATCCTTTAATCCGAATTCTACTACCCTTTTTTTATTTAGAAATTTTAACAGGAGAACTATGGAAAATTTTAAACTAAGCCTCGGTTCTTTTACAAATTTACATTCTTTTCCTAAATTTAAATACATATCACCATTGGATTTCACTCATAGATACTAGCAGATTCCGCTGGCGAAAGATAGCTGGAAGTATACGGGTTTTAAGTTTAATGGCGAGACATATATTTTTTGTACTCTTTAGAAGTGTTAGCACCTTGACACGCTGTGTTAATCAAGTTTTGCTGAATTTTCTTCTTTGGTCGTTTTCTTTATTGGTGATATTTTGCTTATCTTAAAAACATATTAAGAACATCTAGAACATGTTGAAAAGCTCCTTCCTCGACTAAAGTAGACCAGTTTTAACTTCCGTTTGAGATAATAAATAATAATAATAAAAAACGTTTATTAATCGTCAATAAAATATCAGTACATCTATTAGCGAAAATAGGGACATGGATTAAAGCGTAAATTTCAGCTTCTAAACAGGAAGTTAAAATCTGTTGCAGCCTGTTTACTAAAATACTAATCTACAACAAACGAATACATATAGCCAGTTCCACCAATTTGTGTGATACCCCATGTGGTCTTCGTATTCTAAATATGTATCTCACACAAGCATTTTGAAGCTTTTAGACAGGCTTTTTGTCCCTATGATCAAGACAAGGACCATAAATAGTATTACAGAAATTCAGATGTGAAAGAATCAGGAAATCGCAGAGCATCTTTCTTGTTTCTATATTCACTACATATCTTTGGGAATAAAGGGATTTAAGCATGGACTAACCTTTTTGTAACTTTTTTGTTACATGGTGAGAACATTTCAAGTCAATATCCATGTATACACCAAGATTTTTTTTGAAATGAAATTGGTTCATTATTGATGTGAAACTGAATGCGATTAAGAAAGTTTTATAACATAGTAATTTATAACATAATTTTAGGAACATAGCGACAGACTTCTTCGGATTTAGCTGAAAACCATACCTTAAGGATTGGTCATACAGCAATTTTAGGTCTTTGTTTAAACAATGGTTGGCATAATGTACTTCTTCGATGATAAACTCCAATCCAGAACAAATTCAGGGAGTTATCGATTTTAACTATCCCAGAAATGTAACGCAGCTACTAAGATTTCTGGGCTTGGTAAATTTTGATCGGTCATTGTGTGAAAATGTTACACATGTTATCGCTCCTCTGACAAAATTACTAAAGAAAAGGCAGAAGTGGTCCTGGACGAAAGTAGAGTAGGAAGCATTTATGAGGTGTTTAGCTGAATATACAGAGTTGTATCATCCTGTGGCGGATCTTCCCCACTTTTTATCGGTAGATAGTTCAGATAGAATCCTGGGTGCTCCTCTGTACCAAGAAGTGGAAGGTCGAGTTTAAACCATAGGGTGGGCTAGTCGTTGGCTCAGAAAAAAAAATACCATAGTAATGAACTGGAGGCGTTAAGTATAGTATGGGTACTTGGAAAGTTTAGAGTATATTTCCTGGAAAGAATATACATGGTGTTTACTAATAACCGTTCCCTTAGCTACTTAAAAACATATCATCCGTTATCTTCTTGGATCGTCAGGTATGCTTTAGCAATAAAAGAATACGATTTAAAAATAAAGCATTGTAGAGGGAAGGATATCGTCGTTATTGATGCGTTAAGTTTCAGTGCCATCGCTAGCGGTCCTCTTTCTCTAGATTCCAGAGTATTAAACATTTCCCGGTTAATTAGGCCTTCTAAGGAGTTCAAGAATTTTTTGGAGAATTTTGAACTGAAGCAGTGTAGTGACCCTAAATTATCAGATATTATAGAGCAGCTTAGTTCAGCCCCAAGAACGGTCATTTTGTGATGTGGGAAATATTTATTATTTTTAAGACAGGATGAAAGTGAATCTAATAGACTCTGTGCTCTTAAGTCCTTGGCGTTACACTTTTCTTGAGTCTTTCACAAATGAATTGGTCATTTTGGGTGTTATAAGACATGGCAAGCTTTGAAGGTGAGGATTTGTAGACTTACATATGTAACGGATGTGAAAAGAGTCATTAGGGCATGTGAAATTTGTCAAAGATCTAAGTGCTGCGTAATGCATGCCTCAACCTCCAGTCGAAGTTATTATTCCAACAGAAAGAGAGAAGCAGGTGGCAATGGATTTGTCTTAACCACTGCCAAAAAGTAGAGGAAGACTGGCATGCATTTGTTTCATTATTGATATGTTCACAAAATATGTTAAACCTCAAAAGGAGCAACTACCGCCGCGATCTTGATTTGACCGTTAAAATCATTATAAACATTTCTGATAGAGGGACGACCAACAAGGATTTTGTTGGATCAGAGAACTCAGTTAACCGCGTATATATGAGGGACTACTTTGAAGGAGGAGAAAATCAATTTAGTTTTTACTTCCGTCCGTCATCCGGCAGCCAATCCTAGTGAGCCCGTTTGCAAATTTTCTGAATTAGGTCATGAGTCAACTGCTTTTAGTCCAAGAGAACTTCATTTTGGAGAAGTAAAAGTGTATTCTCGCTCGTGAGATACACACAACAAATTTTTAATAAAATCTATGGTTTTCTTATAAACGGGGGGAATAGATGTAACAGAATAATTAATTTTAGGTTCATCTTCAATATATATTAATTCATTAATTTGCGGGTTCGGGTTTATCTACCGGATAACTAGTGATTCCAACTATAAGTCATCTATGCTAATCAGCTAAACGCCAAGAAAAAAACGCTTTTTTCGTGCGTTTTGGGATTGTTTATCAGATTAACGAAATATATGCTCTGTTACTTCCATGCGTTTAACACTTTTGAATTTTTTGCAAATATAATTTTAGGTATAATTTTGGTATTAGGTAAGTGATTTTCTTTTGTGTATGAATCTTGGCTTAAACATTTTCTAATATTTGATTTTAGCTCATGAATTATGTATTATTAAAACCTGTGCAAAATATTTTAAATGTTTTATTTTATTATGAAAGTAATATATAACATGATAGGTACTCTAATTATAAGAAAATCTGTTTTTTTAGTCTACATTTCTAAATAAAATTATAATATACCTATCAGCAAAACCAAGCATTATTATTTAAATTGGTTTTACCCACACCCGAAGAATACAGTACACCATCATATAAACACCATATCTTGCAACGTTGCAATTTCGATTGACAAGTTAAAGACCAGTTTAAGG
Organism: Anthonomus grandis grandis; assembly: GCF_022605725.1. Classification (NCBI taxonomy): domain Eukaryota; kingdom Metazoa; phylum Arthropoda; class Insecta; order Coleoptera; family Curculionidae; genus Anthonomus; species Anthonomus grandis. The sequence continues at coordinate 2,869,087 of NC_065561.1, forward strand.
TTTATAAGTAGTTCATCTTTTTGGTTGTAATAACTAGATACTTTTAAATTAAAAAACAAAAGTAAGTATATAATGATGGAACCTTCCTATAAAAATTTGCAATACTTTTTTTCATTCACATTTGGTACTCAAATAAGATTTTAACCTTTAAAACACACGTGTCCTTAGTATTTTCGTTTGTATACTGTGGTATCTGCAAACCGAAGCCTGTGCAAGTATTTTGGTATTTAATTTTTGTAAGATTGAACCCATTATACAATATACAGAATGTGTTTACGTTCGTTACTTATAGGAAACCGCATAGAGGCGAAATTTTCGAAAAAACGTCGCGCATATACGAGTGCCTGTGACAGAGCACCGCCCCGGCCGGCCCGAGGACAGAATCAGAGACAATCAAAGAGACGCGCAACTGTGTGTTAATAAAACATCCTATTATTTTCTATCTTTGTCTCTTTTCGTGAAAGGTGAACGTAGATGGCGCAGATAGCGTTTGCCGCCATAATTCAAACCTCGGATATTAAGCATTTAATGATTTATTTTAATTAAAATCAGCGGTTATGTCTTAGAAGTCAGAACATCATAATTATATCGTTGATTGAATATTTGGGAAGATACGCAACCTTATGGGCTAAAACGTGACCGCAAATATGCGTGAAAAATAGATGGCGATTCTCTCCAGTATGCGCGAAAATAATTTCGTCTGTCGCTTCTCATTAGTAATCGGCTGATCATCCCTGAGTCGTGTGGGAGAGTTTTTGCACAGGTTCGTGTTTGCCGTATTGCAATTTGGTAGTTAATAAAAAATTTTCTTGGATATCGTTATCACAAATAGATAGATATATGTAAATGTGTTTAGTTTGTGAGACGATGGCTCCTTTAGGCAAAATTAATCAGTGTGCGTATATTAATTAAGACTTTGATTTATAACAACCTAAAATGGGAATCTCAAAATCTTCTAAAAATCTTTAAAAAAATCTTATTATAAACCTCACAGAAAATTATCTATTTTATCTGCAAAAATCAATCCAAACTCTCAAGATATTGTCTCTTCATATCTATGAGAGCCATTTTCTCTTTTTCTTTTTTTTTACTTTAAGAAAATTTTAAATCAATATATTATGTTTATGGTCTGTGTTTTAAGTATTTTCAATAATTGTTTTCATGATGAAATTCATTTATGAAAAAGATAAAAATAAAGCGTAAAAAGCCTTTAAAGTTATTGAGAAACTGGTTATAGTACGAATGGTAGCTTTCCTAATTAAAAAAAATAACATATTAAATGAATAACAAGTAATGTTTTCATTCTTGGAGAGATTATATTTGAGCTTGAAGAAGGTCACTTTGCTGTAGCGGTATTCTGCGACTTCTCTAAAGACTTTGACTGTGTCAACTATGGAATACTGCTCGGTAAGCTTTCTAGATATGGGTTTAGGGGAGTTGCTCTAGAATGATTAAAATTTTGTTTTGTTAGACAGAAAAAAGTTTGTTTGGCCAAATGGCAGTTTGTCTGAACTTTGTGTAGTAAGCAGGGTTCGTTTCTGGGTCCTATTTTATTTCTATTGTATATAAATGACCTGGCGTCTCTCCAGATAAGAGGATTCTTCACTATTTTTGCAGATGACACCACTATCTTATGGGCAGACAATAACAAAAGCACATTAACAAGAACAATTTCTAAAGATTTATTAATAATTAAATAGTGGTTTGATGCTAATTTGTTATCTTTAAACATAGATAAGATAAAATTGGTAAGTTTTTATGTTCAGAGCAGTTCATGATTCACAACAAAGAATTGGAAGTGAATAATTTTAACAGATTTCTTGGAATTGTTATCGATCATAAACCTAGTTTTATGGAAATATGTCAGGAGGCAAAAACTGGCTAGACGATGTTATGCTGTTAGAGTGGTTTTAAATGAATTGAGATTGATTTGATTGAGATTGATTGATATCTGCAAAAACGGTCTATTTTTTTTGTTGTCGAAAGTTGGATCTTACTTTCATACAAAAATACCTACAGTATGGAATAACATTTTGGAGTTGCATTAGTAAATGGCTTTTTGACTCGATGTTTGTTTTTAAAAAACGAGCCATTAAATATATGTGTCATAAATCTCCACAGGACATGCAGACCCATATTTAAAGATATTTTCCTTGTGTTGCTTGTTTATTGTTGAGTCTGATTGCCTAATATACAAAAAATATAAATTGTATCTTCAAAATAATGGCTGCTTAAAACATTATAATATCAGAAAAAAATACAATATTCCAATGCCCATCCCGAAAAGTGAACTAAGAATTCTTTTATTTACTTGAGCATAAAAATTTTTAATCATTTTCCAAATGTCATAAGAGTCTCTAGAAGTTCTCCTCGCTTTAAAAAGTCCTTTACGAAACTTCTTAAAAGCAAGTATTTTTATAGCATTAGAATTTTTTGAAGATAGTTAGGAATAGGCCAATAGTATATAATTAGTTTTTAGTAAAGATGTAAAGGTTAGAATTTGTGATGTTACTCTAAAAAATTTTTAGTCGTCTTGCTTTGAAATTGAAAATACATTTTGTGTTTATACTAGTATGTTGAACCCACTATTGTGTATTGTTTTTAAATTATGTGTTAGTAATATGTCGATTAATATGGCTATTTTATATCATAGAAGTACCATGTCAACAAGAAGTTACCATGTATTTATGAATAAAGTATGTTTTGAATTTTTTGAAATTCGAAATTGTATTTAAAAGAGAGAGAGGTATATAATATTTAATAGGGATGATTCCAACTACTCACTAGAAATTACCTCGTTGAAAAAGTAATTAACAGGGTAAAAGAAAACTGCAAGTGGCCAACATGGCGTCGACAAGAAGAAGCAAAGTTGATTATGACTCTCTAAAGAAGGAACGTCGTATTTAAAAGTTAAAGATATTAACTTGTAAATGAGAGAAAGTGTTTACAACAATGTATAAATGATTTTATTTTATATTTTCACATAACGCCAGAAAAAAATAAAAAACCATTTTGCCAAATTTCACCTTTTTCCTGAATATTAGGAAGTATTTGGCATTTTTCCAATTTTTAGATTGCATTTATTCAATCATTGCATCTATATTGCGCAACTTTCGCCTAATTAAACCATTTACTGCTTATCCTTATTTTGGACATCCTATATAATCGCGATGAGACCCTTCATACTGTAAAACAAAATATTTGTTTTTTTTTCTTATTAACTTTTTCTAGTTTTAAGAATTAGTAATTAAGTGTTTGCCTGTATTGCAAATTAAAATGTGGCCTATTTTCTATATTTTATAGTGTTGTTACACCCTTATTCAAAACCTTTTAAATTTTGCGATTTTATTTTTATATTAATTTCAGTTAAAGGTATCTATTTTTCAATATTTTTGTCCAAAAAAAGTGTACTTCACAGATCTCACTACCCTACACAGTTTTTGAGATATTGGCTGGTTTCACAAACCCGTATTGTCAAAAATCACATTTCGGGCTTCTTTTTGCAAAAAATTATTGACTCTATATAAATAAAAAACTATAGTACCGTATATAGATATTAAATCTTTAATTATTTAATTTACTCTTTATATTTACGTGAAACCTACCTATATCATCACTTTTATTTAATATTTTTGTTAATTTTCTAATTAATATTGAATTTTATTTTGTTTTTATTTATTTATTTTTGTCTCAAAAAAGGATTTTGGTAAGTAATTTATTATTTGTTAATAAAATTTAAGTTGTTAGAGATAGCACCTTCCAATACATTACTTGACCACCACATTTATCTAGTTATTTATGCGAGATCACAGCGCATTTAAATATCGGCAATAACAAAATAAATAAAAGCGCTGTTATCATCATCGCCCTTGTCTTAAAAAAATAACAAAACGGCCGGGCGCCCAAAGATTCCCGCGTCGTTAAACTGCAAGTGGTCAATATAGCGCCCACAAAGAAAAACAAAGTTGATGATGGCTCTTTAAAGACAGAACGTCGTATTTTAAATTTAAAGGTGTCATCGTATAGGCGAGAAAAAGTGGTCACAATAATTCATTCATTTAATAAATACTTTTGTCATATATTCTGAAATAACGTCAGAAAAAAAATAAAATGATTTTGCCAAATTTCAGTTTTTTGCAAAATTTAGGAAGTATATAGATTTTATTATAAAAGGACACTATATTGCTCAACTTTCCTCTAATTATACTACATCTATTGACGTCTTGTATAAGCGTGATGCGGGGTCTTTAAACAAAATGTTTTTTTTTGCTACTATGTATCTTTTTATAGTTTTAAGTAAAGTTGTAACAACTGGTAATTGAGAATTTTCCTGTGTCGCTTAAAACTTAAAATGTGGCCTATTTTCTATTTCTATTAACATTCTCACTCACAACCCCTTACTTTACAGATCTCACTACACTGCACAATTTTTCAGATATTGAATCACATGACAAAATGGGTTACTTTTTACAAAAAATTATTGATCAAGAAGTTATATTACCATCGGTATTAAGTCTTATGAATTATTTCAATTATTTAATTAATTATAAAATTTGTTCCACATATTTTTTGTATATTAGTTTTTAGTTAATTAAGTGTAACGGGCTTTTTATTTAAAAACTTGACCCTCTTGAACACAAAATGAAGGAAACATAATGTTTGTTGGAATTATAACTTGTATTAAACTTTGTTGGTAATTTTGTAAAAATAGCTTTTTATATATATTTTTGTATTAATTTTTGTCTCAAAAACATATTTTGGTAAGTAATTATTTGTTTATAAACTTTAACTTTTAAGAAATTTCAATATGCCTCTACCCTTAAGTATATCACTTATCACTTGACCACCACATAAATGACACCGTGTTGTATGTTCAAAAAAAATAATAAAAACATAGTTGGCAGCATCATCCCATATCTTAAAAAAATATCCAACACGGCCGCGTAACCGGAGGTTCCAGCGTCGTTGAAAACCTGACTCAAAGAAGCCAAAAGCCAAGTCCACGCATCTAAAATAAATCGTTCCTAGATTTGACGCTTCGCGGCAGCACCACACGGTGCACGAAACTGAACGGCAATCCGATAGTCGACCGGGTACACTTTTTAACACAGGATTGCGTATCTTCCCAAATATTCAATCAACGATTATATTCTGAGACAGAACGGCCTTTTAATTAAAACAATGCAATTTGATAACATTTAAATTGGGGAACTAAATAAACTAAATATAATTCTGAAACGTATTGTATTGTATTTTCAGTATATGGTATAACTATAATATGTGCATACATTTTCTTAATTATTTTCATAATTTATAATTTAAGACGATAACAGCAACATGCATATACATAAATGCAATTAAAATTCAGAAAGATTTTAATTATCACGGTACTATAATAATATTCCAAAAAATATATCATTTGGTGTAACACTTAAAATAAAAAAAAGTTTAATGTTTTGCTGAAGATGCTAATATCGTTAGCGAAACAGGTATCCAGAATAAATGAAATTGATTTGGTAAAGTGGTAAACTGTTTTTCTACTAATTAGTAAAGAATAGATAAGTCTGTTCTATTCTATAATAATAAATATACTGTTAAATTTGTATGTGTATAAAATACGTATACACATGTTTTATTATTTATGATGGAGTATTTTAACCTTCCTGTTTTATTCTTTTAATCAATAAAAATTAATTAAAAGAATAAAACAGGAAGATTACAGGTAAATTAAAAATAGCAGCAAATAGTCAGCACAGATAGTCCGAACAAATGTTATTCTTGTAATTATATTAAGTTTTATTATTAAAATTAAATTCACTTGACTATTTATGTTAGTTTTTTAATTTTTTTTAAATGGTTTTTCTGCAAATCTCCTAATTTTTCCTTTTGAACCACCATGGAATACCTGTTTTAACTACAGCCTTAACAATTACCTTAATGAACATATTTCTGTTCCTAACACAAGTCAAAACACTAAAATCTGTATCCTACAAAAAACGACAAATACTAACTACTGTTATCAAGTTCATCTAAATCCGGTAGGTAGTAAAATACATAAAATTTAAGCACTCGTTCAAAATCTTAACTAATAAAACAAAACAAAATCAATTAGCAACAACAACTATTCAGCCATATTGAAATTCACGTGTTTATGTTGAGCAGGGATTGCACTGTTGCCGTACTTAATTATAATTTAATAAATACTAGAGAATTGGACACAAGCTATCCCGTATTTTTGCATTCATTTAGACGGAGATGGAAGATTGTTTTCTCTTGTGTGCTCTGATAATTAAAGACATTTAGCATTGCGAAAGATTAGTATTGTGACGCCACCTTAGCTCGCCTTTCATAAGGGACGAGAGAGACAACGAAATACTGTATATACAAATTCAAGAGAGCAACAACAATAGGATAAAAATTTGTATCTAGTTGCAGGACTCTTTGGTTGTCTCTGACAGGATTAGTAAACATCCGACTTTCGTGGGAGCTGCGTCAAAATGTCTCAAAATATTACGCAAAAATCCAGGCATTTTAAAAATATTTATTCTAATGCGGGTTTTACAGACATGGCAATGTGTAAAACCTACATAAAATTAAAATCTTAAAATGTTTAATATACTGTGTTTTGCATAATAAAAATTAAAGCGTTATTCTAATAAAAAATAAAATATCAACTCTGATAAAAATATAATAAAAAATCAGAAATAAAACTCTAATAAACAAACTTAACAACATATAATTTTTTAAATAAAAGGCTCAAATAAACCGCCTTCTTTTGCTTAACAAAAACTTAACCTATCGTAAAAGCTATTTCGCACCTCCAAAAGAGTTTCAGGTAAAATGGAATTGGCACCTTCGACAATTTTATTTCGCAACTCCTCTGAATTTGTTGGCCTACTAAATTGATGCTTGTAAATAGTCTGCTTAAGGTAACCCCATAGATAAAAGTCATTTGGAGACTGGAGATCTAGGAGGCCATTTAATATCGCCAGTCCCACTAATAAGGCGGTTAGGAAAAGTATTTGTTAAAAATTCTTTTACCCTAGAGCATATATATATGAGCAGGACAGCCATCTTGCTGAAAATAAACCGATCCCAGGTCTACATCAGGTAGGATTTGAATGGCAGGAAGAACTTGGTTTTGCAGCAACTTAAGGTACTTTTGGGCGTTTAAAGTGCCATCAATAAAAAATGGCCCTATAACATTGTTGCCCAAAATAGCTGCCCAAATATTCAATTTCTGAGGATACTGGGCACGAAACTGAAAACTTCTGTGCTCATTTTCCTGAGATTAATAACGAACAACAGGATTGTGTTTGCCATGTAATGGAAAAGAAGATTCATCAGAAAACAAAATATTTTTTAAAAAATATTCGTTTTTATTTGCCTTTTCCATCATAGTTTCACAAAATTCCATTCTTCGCCACTGGTATTCAGGAAATATTTCCTGAGTTTTTGAATACTTGAAACATTTGTACCCATATTTTTTCCAGATACGAGCAACAGTTTTATTGCTCATTCCCAGTTCCTCTCCAACACTTCTAGTGGACCATGTCGAATTAAGTTCTAGGGTACTGCAAACCATTTCTTCCCGCCGTTCTATATTCTGGACAGGATATAGAACAGCTTCAACAGGTGGTTCTTGATGTTTTGTGTGGCATTCTTTACAATCTTGAAGACAAAAAGATGTCTCAACATTTATAACCACATTTAAAACCGTTTTTGCACAAGGAATCGGTCTATTCTCCAATGTCACTGAAAACAAATCTCTACATTGTACTGCCGAATTGCCTCCATAAAACCATTTAATTAGTTGAACTCTTTCGGAAGGGGTATAAACAGCCAAATAACGCTCAAAAATTATAATTGCAACGTGCAGTAACACAGCAAAGTGAGGTCTGCTGACTCCCGGTTCAAAAAATAAAAACGAAAACTTCCGCCGCCTGCAAGCCGCAACCAAGCGGTGTTGCCATTATTTTGGGTAATACGTAGCTCACGATAACACGATCTGTATATACAGTGACCGCCTAAAGTTCCGCATAAATTCGATAGAAATTAGAGACATTATATTTTGAGAAAACGCTCAAAACCGTCGAATTTTTATTTTAGGTTGCGCATTATTTCACATAAATTTTTGTATACAGGGCCAAACAAAAAAAAGATGACGTCATCGGTAATTTTTTTTTTAATGGAATGCTATATTTTTTATTGCATTTATGAAATATAGGCGAAATTCCAAGCAAGTTTTGTATAACACACCTTATCTCAAAACTCAACTGTTTCCGAAATATTTACATTTAAATAACAAGAAAACAAATAAATACGTATATTCTGCCGTCCTTTGTTAAAACGTCCTAATTACATTTTTTTAAGTTTTTGGCCTATCTGCATATATTAGTTGGCATGTGCATTATTTATCTATTTTCCCAAATTAGAACGTCCTAACTTCACTATTTCTCTAACAGAATTACTTAAATATATTTTCCTATGTTTAAATATTATGGGTTTCATAAATGGGTGACATAAATGATTTACATAAATAAATCGTCTTACTCAGCAGTTAGGACACCTTAACTTAGTACTTGTAAAAAATATCTTTATTTATTATCTCGTATAGACAGTTAGGATAAAATATCGACGGTGTTGGGAGCAACGGACATTTCAATTTACTACAACCTAAAATAGTTTATTGAAGGAAAGCGTGGAGGCAGCGTGTTAGTTAGTGGTGTAAAGTTAAGTGAGTGATCTAGAACTATTTGTTAAATGTGTTAGTGAACAATAAATATGAAATGTGCGTAAGTTTTACTTTACTTTTAATCAGTCGTTTGTATAATTAGAAAATTGAAGATTTAGAAGCAGCATTTAACAATATTAAACCAGTGCCAGATTATTTAAATACAACATCTCCAGGAATTAGTCGCGGGATTATTTATGCTTAAAATACTACAGATGTTGTAAAAATAACGCGTCACTTCATGTCTTATTTATATTATTTTGTAATGTCGTGGCGACCGACGCGGCGTTGCCAGAGACCCAAATAATTAGCAGATGTTTGATTTTAGGGAAAATATTTTTTTTTAGGGTTTTTGTGCACATTTATGTTTTAATTTTTATTTTATATAATAATAAATGTCTTTTATTTAACAAACAAATAGTTTACAGTTGTGATTATCATACATACATTTCTATAGGGATATAAGAGAGGCAAAGTCTAGCTATGTGGCTACTCTTACCTAACCTACCTTATCCCTCTGAAGTGAAAATAAAACAATATCATGCAATTTATCAGCGAATAGCTCTTTAAATGTACGCACACACTGTAGAAAGAAAAAAAAAGTTACTTAAAGAATTATTATGCACAACGACAAACTGTGCGATACAAAAGACCGTAATATAGCTTTATCCAGTAGCAGGTAGAGGTTTTCTTTAAAAAGTAGATAGTTATATTTTGAAATAATTTCAAAGCCTAGTCCAGTTCAGCATACAATGCCAATACCTGTTTATAAATTCTTCAAATATATTATAAGGTTGGTTTATTACACAAGTCAGATACACTTTTCCTGGTTATTCTCCCATTTTTTTTATTTATTCTTTTATTTTTTTATTAAGTATTGTCTCAACATGCTCATTTTAAGTGTCTTTTTGTCTTTAGTAAGAAAGAAAAAAAACCCTTTCTTATTCATGGTGAGTTTGTTGATTAAATAAAAACAAACGCATTTTGTATTTAAATTTGTTAATATTAAATATTTTAAAATTATCAGGTATGGAATTATATAACGTGATTGCATTGTATGAAAAGGATCTTTTATACATAGATGTTTTATGTAACGGGATGGAGAATTTGTTTTTGTTTCCAATATTTTGTCCATGCATGCTTGTCCTTGGCAGAAATTTATTTTTAAGAGTATTCGAGGTGTTAGTGGTATTGAGAAGCTTATGCACAAAATTTGAAAGATGTAGTTTTCTACGGCTTTCCATATTTAGCCAGTTAGATTCTACAATTTTATGAGTAATATGGTCATGCTTCCTGATTCTGTATATCAATCGACAGCATGCGTTCTGTACCCTTTGTATTTTTTGTTTATCGAGAGCTGTAAGACATGGACCGTATATAAAGTCACCATAGTTGAAATGTGAGAGTACTAATGTGTCGCATAAACTTTTTTTTAGTTAAGAATGTGCCGATTATTATATAATAATTTCAGCGCACAGAAGCGTTTTCTTGTTATAATTCTGAACGGGTGCACTAAATCTGAGATCTTCGTCGATAGTTAAGCCAAGATTTTTTGCGCTGGATACAAATTTTAATGTAGTATCATTTATTTTTAATTTTAAGTTGTTTTTAATAGAGTTTCTTTTGATTTTGCTGCCAATACATAATAGTTTAGTTTTGTCAGAATTTAAGTTTAGGTTATGTTCAGCAGATAATTCTTTAATTACCTGAAGATCAGCGTTTATTTTATCGGTCATTTCTTGCGATTTGTTATAATCAAAAGAGACATAGATTTGTGTGTCATCTGCGTATGCTTGTGTTTTACAGTATTTAGGTGCGAGAATTATATCAATAGTGTAAATAATAAATATAAGGGGTGATAAAATAGCTCCTTGTGGCACACCCGACAGAACATCCAATGCATTCGATGTAATATTGTTATAGACCACCTTTTGCGACCGTTTGCTTAGAAATGAATTAATTAATTGAACAGAGTCCGCGTCGAACCCATAATATTTTAGCTTAACTAATAGGAGACGGTGATCCAGAGTATCAAAGGCCTCGGAGAAGTCTAGAAGTACTAAAATATTTATGTAGCCTTCATCGCAGGCCCTGAATATATCATCAAGCATAGATGCTAAAGCAGATACTGTACTAAAATTCTCTCGAAATCCTCATTGATTATCAGGTAGGATTTTATTAACAGTGAAATAAGTGAATATTTGGTTATAAAGGATTCGCTCAAAAAATTTTGACAGGGTGGGAAGAATACTTATGATCCTTAACTCAGAAAAATGGGAGGGCTGACTATTCTTTGGTAGTGGGATTCCCAGAGCAGTTTTCTAGATTGTTGGGACTTGTTTCTTCTCTATGGCCGTGTTAATAATGTGTAAAATTATATTATCTATTAAAGGGCTACATATTTTTAGCATTTTTGCATTAATTTGATCTGTACCAACAGCGTTAGTTCGGTTGCTAGAGCGGAGTGTATTTCATCTATTGTAGCTAAAGAAAATTTAAAGTTTATTTCTGGGTTGAATATATGGGTGCTATAATACAAAATTTGATTATTTGAAGGATTTGATATGGATTGCAAAAAGAATGTAAAATAACTATTAATTTCATTAGGATTTGAGAGGTTACTTGGTATAATGTGTTTTTTTTGTGAGCGAACATTCAAAGCTTGAAGAGTTTTCCAGAGTTTAGCTGTATTGTTTAATTGAGAAGTATTTATAATATATCTCTTTTTTGCAGCTCTAGTGGCAGATAAGGTCTGGTTACGAACATTTTTATAGAGTAAATGGTCAACGTCCGATCTAGTTTTTCTATACTTTTGCCAACTTTTATCTCTCAATACTTTTAGGTGACGAATGTCATCATTTAACCAAGGAGCTTTTGGTTTTGTTGCTCGGACCTCTATTATGGGAGCATGTTTATCAAAAAGTTCTATAATGAAATGGTTGAAAAGTTCTAGTTTACTTTCTAAATTCTCTTCCCATAAAATTTGATGCCACGACATATTTAAAAAATCATTTTCAAAATTTAGTTGATTAAAATTTCTAAATGATCTAAAAGAGAATATTCTAGGAGGTGCTTTTTTAATATTAAGAGACATATTAACATATACTTAATTATGGTCAGAAATTCCATTTGAAGATATCGTTCCACATTGTTTTACTATGTCAAAATTATTGATAAATATAGGATCAATAAGAGTGCTTGAGTTCTCCGTCACTCTAGTAGGCTTATTTATCAGTTGTTGCAGACCATAAGACTCAAAAGTATCCAGTATAGGATTAGATAAATTAAAAAAGTTGATGTTAAAATCTCCCAGGTACAAAAGTATATCCGCTTGAAGAAATGTCTCAGATATTATGTTTTCAAAATCATTTATCATATTGTTTATATTTGTGTTAGGGGGTCAATAAAAGGCTCCAATTATTATATTTTTATTTGGAAGTGTAATTTTAAAAAATATGTATTCTAGTTGATCAGATGTTTGAAAATTAAAACCAATAGTTGTATGTTTTAGATTATATTTTACATAGGCACCAACTCCCCCACCTCTACCAGATCGATCCTTGTGATAAAAACAGTAGCCAGGGATATTCAGTGCATTAACAGATAAATTATTGTTTAGCTACGTCTCGGTTAACATAACAACATCGAAGTCATGTTCAACAACCAATGAGGTAAACTCTTGAAAACCATTGAAAAGCGATCTTACATTGAGTTGTGCAACCTTCATGCTTTATAAGAGAACACAGGTATATACAAGTATAATAGTGAGATTTTTCATTACCAAATGAAACTTATGCAACTAAAGGAGTAAATGCGTTAAATTAAAAAAAAAATATCAAACAAAAACAAAAATGTTATATGTTTTAAAAGAAGTAATATTATGTTATCAATATTATTTATATCTATACTGAACCAGAGATAGGCTTACAAAAATAGTAGCTGTTAATTTAATTATTAATTAAATAAATATTATAAAAAATTTACAAACGTTAATCCCACCTAAGCACTGCAAAAGGCAAAAGCAAAGAAAAAGAATAAATAAAACAAAACAGCAGCTCAAGCTCTTCATAAATTTACCTGCATGAAAACAGCTCCACTTCTATATTAATACAGTCAAAAAGTGGTTGTAAATTAATTTTAAAAGAAAGAAAAATTATATAATTGTGCAAATATGAAAGTTTTACTAAGAAAAAAAGAAACGATACTATAAAATGTATAAGAAAGCAAAAAAATATATTATAAACTACTATACTGGCGTAAACCTTCCTAGGTATGAATTTGCATGAAATTTTGGGCACGGTGCCCCTATAGCACAATGCCACTCTACATGCAACATTATTAAAAATATAAACTCAAAAAAAAACGACATTCATGTTCAATTAATATGATTATCAGGTATATAAAGTGTTGAATAGAACTGGGGCATTTAAGAACAAAATAATTAATAATAACATAAAATTTCCGAAATGAATGTTCAGAACCCTATATGTATATTTAAGCTCATTAAGCAAGAAATATAAAGGTAAAAAAAAAATGATAACCAACTTAGTGACTAAAAGAGGCAGTAAAGTTATTATAAGTTAAGATACATTGCTAATCTATGGAGAAAGGTTATTAGAAGATCTTATAAGTTTCCTCTCACCTGAGATAAAAGCATAAACCGAACCATTATATGACCACGCTGATTTTCCATAAGATTCGCGAGCACACTTAAACACCTTAAGGTTCTCGGGAGTAAGAACTTCTGTCACCATATAACCCGAGCCTTTCAAAAGTTTTTTGTTTGTAAACACTAGATTTCTTGACCACCTACGACAGAACCGAACCATAACTGGTCTGGGTTTCTGCGAGGTAGGTATTTTTTTACCCATACGCTCGCAGTGAGATATGTCGTTTTTATTTAGGTCAATTTTAGCCGTTCACTGAATATTTGTACAGCTGATTCGAGATCTTTGTTACCTTCCTGCATCCCGTGAATTATAAGGCAGTCCGCATTGTATTTAAGCTGCATATTGTGCAGCTTATTTTCTTGTCGTTCTGCGTTGACTTTTAGATTGTTAATGTCCAAAGTTAGACTTTGCAGAGATGCATTGATCCCCCTTTGGAATTTGTCAATCTGGAACTCAAGTAGGCTGAAGCGTTCATCCTCCTGGCTTGGCGCCTTTGAAATTTCCGCGCTTTTAAATTGCGAGAATTGTTCTCGGAGCATGCTCAAACCAACATTAAACTCAGTTGACAGTTGATCAACCCAGCTATTTAATTCCTTTACACTTGTGGCTGATTTAGAGGCCATGGCTCAATTTCCTCTCTTAATCCGGTTAAAAAAACTTCTCCCCGGCTTGCGCACACAAAACTTACACTTTAAATATTATTAAAAAGCTTAGATTTCTTAGAGCTGTCTAGCACGCGTCTATTCACTACAAAGCGCCATCTGTCGCTTGTATGCCTATATATGTAGGTATTCCGGTAACAAATAAAGCCAATAATCATTCTGCAATTAATTTATTGTATAAATAGAATAACATTTTCTTATGAAAGTACGTTGAAAGCTGGCTACCTCCCTATGATCTGTATAAAAAATATTTTCTTGCACCCTGTGTTTCAGTTTAAACAAAGGTGACATTTGCTGATTCGGGTTTTCGATTTTCTAAGGTTGCTAATAATTTTGCTTTTTATTCCGTTTTTATGTAGGTACTGATTTTTTTGATATCCCTTTGTTTATTTTAGGATGTTAAACCGCTCTAAGAAAATGGTAGCTATGGCTATGAATATTGAGCTCCAACAAAAAAATGCAAATTTTAAAATAAAAAATCAAGCAGTTCGGACCAAAAAAGATGACGATCCAGAATATTTACCTGACCATAATTTTATAAACCATAATGTTGACCTTAGCAGCGATAGCGAATTTAACGATTTAGATATAGAGTTGCAAAAAAAGGTAAGCCACTCAAAGTCAGAAATTAACTTGCCTCATGCTGAAAATTGCAAGAGTCAAGTGACAGATGAAGATAGAGAGGAAAGTGACATTGAAACAGATGACAACATAGTGAAATCTCTTTTATCAGAAATGGTGGAAAAGATTGCACAGCAGGTTACCAGGGAAACTAAAACCTATACACAAAAAAAGGACTTCCAAGAAAACGAAGGTTATTTGAAGAATGCCTTGCTGAAAGAAAAAAACGAAAACTGGAAGTAAAGGTGACCTTACACAGTGTTAAATTGCCTTGTAATTAAAAGTGTAGGTTAAAATGTCCAAAAACTTTCAATGTTGAAAGGCAAGAACAAATTAATAAAGAATTTTGGCAAATGAATAATAATGAACAAAGAACTTTTGTATTTGGTTGTATAAAACGATTTGCAAAACAAAGTAAAAGAGTGGCTAATAACTTAAGGAGAGAAAATAGTTTCAAGTATGTTCTAAAAGATTTGAATGGCACGGACAATTATGTTTGCAAAACGTTCCTGCTCGCAACTTTGGGGTTCCACCCAGCAAATGATAGGTTTTTAAAATCTGTTAGGGACACGGAACCTACAGCTGCTTTGCCATGAAAGGATATGCGTGGTGGCCATCCTAACTCTGCAAAAGTTGATAGAAATTTGCTTGTAGACCACATTAAAACATTTCAACCAGTTGTTTCGCATTATAGAAGAGAGCATGCCCCTAACCGGCTCTATTTGTCAAGTGACATTTCAGTTACTTTGATGTATAAGGATTTCATAGAAAAGAATCCAATAGTTAAAGCGTCTTATGAGTTGTATAGGCAGGCGGTCGCCAGCATGAATATTTAATTTGCTAATTTAGGAAACGAGAAATGCTAAGAGTGTGAGAAATTTAACTTACATTTAAAAAGGTTCGCTACACAAGAAAGAAGTTCCAAGTATTGACTGTGAAGAATGTGGGGTATGGAAAGGGCACAAAGAAAACTATATCGCTGCCAGAGAGGAATATGAAAAAGATAAGAAGGAAACAGAATCCGAGAAATTAATTGTTTCAGCTGACTTGTAAAAGGTAATTTTTTTTGTTACCTATTACTGTGGCGTCAACTTTACAGTGTTACTATTTTGCCGAGAGTTTGCAGACGGTAGCTCAGAATTATTGGAGGCTTGGGATTGTTCGAAGGTTCACTTATGACTGGCTATTAAAGAATATAATCTTGATTATAACTATTAAATAAGAGGGCGCCACTAAGTTTTTTTTAAATGAAAGAAAACTAAGAAAAACACTTGGTATATAGGTTTCAATTAACAATTAAATGACCTTGGATAAAGTAGATTTAAAGAGGCAAAAAAAAATATCTTAATAATACAACCAAATTATATTTACATCAAAGATATGTATACACCTCATTTTCTAATCTATTACATGTTAATAATTTATTATGAATTAAAATATGAATAATGTTGACATGATTAAATAAAATAAGTTTGTCAAAAGTAACATTTAAATTATGATTAAGCTACTAGGTAGATTTCAGCACTTGAAAAATAAATTGCAATTATTAAAGTTTTTAGTAAATATTTGTATTACGCAGGGGAAAGTTCATGAACCTTTTTACCTAAGGCATATCAGCCTTAACCGAGTTATATCTACTTAACTACCAAAAAGGGTACTGAAAAATACTGAACAAAAAATAACTAAAATTATAGATAAGAAATTGACTTATTAAATTATGATATTGATTAAATATTTGTAGCAATAAATTGAAATTAAAAGTATATTAATAAAAATTTAAATAAGTGAGACAAATCTATGGTTAGTAATATTTAAATAAATGGAATAAACTGGCCTGTATATTCCTCCAAGAAATGAACGGCTGGCCTTCAAAATCGAGGCTGTGAATGTATGCCATTTGTAGCTTAGCTATCCGGACTGGGAATATCTAATACTAGCTCTAGTTCTGGTCCCAGCTCCACCGCTTTCAGCGATTTCCCGGGGAAATCAAAAGCCTGCAGCCATCAACAATTGAAGAAGAATAAAGAGGAAAACGGAAAAGTAAAATGGAAAAGTAAAACCCTAAAACAACGGTTGCCATTGTTTTCACTGTCGATAAAAATGAATGGCGTTCAAAATGTGACACACTCACCTTGCTAAGTTTCATTATCTATCCATCAAAATCTCGGGCATCCTGCACCAGAATTATAAAATAAACAGTTCCCTAAAGGAACAAGATTAAGGACTATAAATTATAAACCATATTGGCCACTTCCTGCTTCACAAACTTCGGAAATAAAAAAACAGGCCTTTTACGTGTGCTTCTACCTGCAACACGGGAACAAGTCCTCGAAAAATGGATGCAGTACCGGCTAAATAAGTTACGACCCCACCTCTCGCCTGAGCTGTCAATGTCAATCCAATCAGAGAAAACATCAATCAAGACCAACCAGAAGAGTGACGGACCGTCAACAGAAAGCATGAATAATAAAACCAGGAGAGTGATGCGTTACAGTAGTAATGTGTCATTGACAGTGTGAATTTAAAGAAATATCGATAAAAGAAGTTGACTGAAATTATTAATATAATTATTGAAATTAATGAAATATCAATGGAGCGTTAGTGAAAATAAGAGTAGAAAAATAAAACGCTACATTACCACAGCCTCTTATTCAATGTGTTTAAACTTTTTTAGGTGATAATGCTACCACGGGCCGAAATGTTTAAGGAAGTGATATTCACTCCAAGGCTGATTGCTTTTAATGAGTCATTTGTTCCAGTTGATGCATATTCAAAAACTTTCAAATCAGTTATTTGGCACGAAGCCATAAGCGGCAGAAAAAAAAAATATTTAATCTCAACGTTTTATGCCTTTGTATTAAATAACAGGGACACACCGTATATAACAATTTGGCTTGATAATTGTGCGGCTCAAAATAAGAATTGGTCGCTTTTATCTTTTTTTATTTTTATTGTAAATTGTGCTGATGTTGATCTTAAGATTTTGGATGTAAAATATTTTCAGTCCGGTCATACATTCATGTCGGCAGACGCCTTTTATCACCAAGTGGAACTTAGTTTAAAGAAGGCGCGAAAAGTTTTTGATTTTAACGACTTTAAGTTAGCTGTTCAAAATTCAAACTCATCAAAAGTCATAATAAAGGAGATGAAAATAAAAGATTTTTATGAATGGAAAAATTATTCTTCTAAATTTAAATTAAAAAATTTATCTCTAAACCATACCTTAAAGATATGTTGCATTTAAATTTCAGAAGGGGTGAAAATGTGGTTTATTATAAGAAAGGGTTTTTCGAAGAGTTTAAAAATTGTCAAATTTTTCATCAGCCAAAGAACAAAGAGAAGGAATTAAAAAACCGCCTTTTATGACTAAACAGAGAGGTATCTCATTAGAGCGCAAAAAAAATCTTATATCGAAACTTCAAGCTATCATTTCAAAGAATCGCTTAAAATTTTGGGAAGAACTAGTTACGTCAGAAACTAATTTTGAACTGGAAGATGAATTAGATTAAAAAGTCTAGTATTAGAGAGTAACGTAATAATACTTATTTTATATTTTGTTTAATGTATTAAGGTTAGTTGAAAATATTAAAATAATAAATATTTCTAAATGATAAAAACACCCATTTGCACTATTTTTTCTAGTGTTACATAGTTAAAACGTCCTAAGTGTTATTTTTTTTCAAAATACTTAAATTTTATACAAATAAACTATCTTCTCTTCTTACTATAAATAAGTAATCCAAAACCTTATTACTTTTCAAAATAATATTTAACATTTTATAATAATACAAAATAATATTTAACAATAATATTTTAGAGTTAGTGGTGAACGACGTGAACAGCGGCGTGTGTTCGAGCGCTCTGCATTAAAGTTAAATTTTTCAAAGTGATTCTGTACCAAAATTTCTGAAAGTTGCTCCGTGGCATCCTGAAGGCCTACTACACAAGGGTGAGTGATTTGTTTTCACCTTACGGATTGTATAACATTGGAAATACAGTCGGTTTACATCCGTATATGAATCGTTATCAGCAAAAAAACACACTATGTCTCTGTGTGGTGTGTGCGGCACGTCAGGCGGATCGTCTCGCAGCAAGCCCTAGATCAACTGCGCAGGATCTTGTAAGAAAAGATTTCATATTGAATGCATGCGTATACCCAGTGAGGCGGCAACAATTATACCGACCATTCCTGGATTAATCTGGCGATGTCCTTCATGTCGTAACCTACCTTTAGAGGACATTAGGAGCACCATCAAAGAGTCTATGGAGCACAACATTTCTTCTGTGAAAGACTCAATATTGCAGACCATTGAAGAAAAATTTTCTTTTTTAAGTCCTACCGAGACACCCTTACCTAAAATTAGTTATGCGGATGTTATGGCGAACCAGATGACAAAACTTATTATAAAACCTAAGAATGCAGACCAGGATCATAGTCGCACGAAGACAGATATTCTGAATCATATTAAACCGGCGGATGAGAAGCTACAAATTGCGAACGTTAAGCATGCTGCCAATGGAGGGTTAATTGTAACTGCTGACCCAAACAGTGCTGATCGAATAATAAATTTAGCTAATGAGAAATTAGCAGAAAAATATGAAATCCGTGAACTTAAATCAACTAGGCCGATGGTACGAATCGTTGGTTTGGCAGAAGACTACTCCAAAGAAGCTTTAGAATATCACTTAAAATGTCAACATAAAAATCTTTTCTTATCTGAGTTTAGGGTACTTAAAGTATGGTCAACAAAGAATCAAGAAAACATTTTTCAGGCTTTGCTACAGATAGATACAGTCACTTTTAAAAAACTAACAGATCAAAAACACATTGTTGTCGGGCTTGATAGTTGTCAAATTTACAATTCAACTTCTGTAACTCGTTGTTTCAAATGTAATAATTTTGGGCACTCTAATAAATTCTGTAAAAATAAAATTGTTTGTCCTCTATGCTCAGGCTCACACGAATTTAAAAATTGCAATGTCTCAGAAGATAATTACAAGTGTAGTAACTGTAGCTTTTTAAAAGATAGATTCAAGTTAGACATAGACACCAAACACGCTTCTTGGAATTACAAAAATTGTTATTCATATAAGCAAATTAATGCAAAGTAAATCTGAAATATTTGGGTCCACTCTGTAGCAATCATCAGGTTCACACTGCTCTTCCTTCTCGCTTTACGACACTCTCTCGCTTCAACTTAACTCTTATGGCTGCAGTGGCTCTCAGTCGATCGAAACCCGGCAGCAGCAACGTACTGACGATCTTTGCATCTATTATCAGAATACCAATGGCCTTCGCTCGAAAACAAAATCTTTTTTCAATTCTGTACTAACGTGTACATATGATATTATCGCTATTACAGAGTATGGGCTAAATGAGTTTTTTTGATTCAGAACTTTTTCCGAACGAATACACTGTATCGCTGTGACAGAAACTACGCCGAGATGAGTGAGGATAAGGGGGGTGGTGTTATATTGGCAGTTAGATAAACTTTTTCTGTCGTAAACCTAAAATTGGTCCTTCCTAACGATTTGCGTAGCATTATAGAAATCATTGGCATAAAAATAATTATTAATCACACCAATCTTTTTATTATTTTAACTTACATCCCACCCGGACGTTTTTCAGAGATTTTTGAAGATGTTTTTGATTACATTTCAACGCTAACGTACCTTTACAATTCAAAAATTATGGTTCTAGGAGACTTTAATATTCCAGAGTACATTTTGTATTCGAAAGGAGCTAATCCGTCATTTAGAGTTAACCAACTTAATAACTTGTTAGAATTTTTTGATTGGAAACAAATAAATTTTATTGAAAATATCCAGGGACGGCTTCTGGATCTCGTTATTACATCTCGATCAGATCTTTGTGAAGTACAGAGATGCCATGATTTCTTAGTTAAAGAAGAAGATATTCATGCAGCCTTGTTGATTAAGTTTAGATATAACCTTGACAAAAAAATAAATAGCGGTAAAGTTGAAAATATTTTTTATAATTTTAAAAAAGCTGACCTAAGAATTTTATATCAGAGCTTTCTTAACATTAACTGGAATATATTGGAATCTGTGGATGATATCAATTCTGCCGTCGAACTTTTCTATAATAAAATTTATAATTGTCTGGATAACTGTGTCCCTAAAACTGCCAGGCGCAAACGATCTTATCCACCCTGGTTTACCTCTGAAATTATTGAATCAATTAGAAATAAACATAGCTCGTGGAAGAAATATAAGCGTTTTCATCAACAATGTAATTTAACTAAATTTAGAGAGCTGCGATCGAAAATCAAAAAAGATATTGAACTGTCACACAGACAATACTGTGTTAATCTTGAAAATAATTTATTTTCCCAACCAAACAATTTTTGGAAGCTAATTCAAAGCTCACAAAATAACAATTTGTTACCTCAAAATATGACTGACCAACAGGGAATGATTATGTCTGATCCTCAAGCTATTGCCAACGCATTCGCAGA
Source organism: Anthonomus grandis grandis (assembly GCF_022605725.1). Taxonomy (NCBI): domain Eukaryota; kingdom Metazoa; phylum Arthropoda; class Insecta; order Coleoptera; family Curculionidae; genus Anthonomus; species Anthonomus grandis. Next base: position 2,890,253 of record NC_065561.1, read on the forward strand.
TTTCTTTGAGAGTGCATATATTTCTTCCACTGCTACACAACCTGGCAACAATGCTCAAAACATATTTGCAGATACCATCATTATATCCAGGTTCACGGAAGATGAAGTATTACGAGCTCTTAAAACGATTAAACCAAAAGCAACTGTTAGAACCGACAAAATTCCTGCTTTCCTTCTCTATGATTGTGCCATAGCTTTTGTTAAACCATTAACTTTACTTTTTAATTTAGCGTTAAAACAAGAAAGCTTTCCTGATCTTTGGAAAATATCTAAAATTATCCCTGTACACAAAAAGAGTGACAGAAATCTTATAGAAAACTATCGCCCTATAACAATAATTAATAACTTTTCTAAATGTTTTGAACGTGTTCTGCATACTGCTTTATATCCATCAATGAAACATCTGATTGACAGTAGATAACACGGTTTTATGAAGGGCAGGTCTACCACAACAAATCTAGTTTTTCTTACTGAATTTATAACTGAATCAATAAATAACAACTCTCAAGTCGACGTCATATATACGGACTTTTCTAAGGCCTTTGACCGACTCGACCATGGCATTCTCGTTAACAACTTCGATCGAATTTATGGATTTTCTTCCGGCCTAACGAATCTTTTTAGATCCTACTTGAGTGACCGCCCCCAGTACGTAGAGTGCTATGGTCGAAGCTCGGCAAAGATTGTTGCCGCTTCTGGAGTCCCACAGGGCTCAATTTTGGGACCGCTTTTTTTCAACTCATTTATTAATAAAATATCTGATGAACTTTCTGTAAATAGTCTATTATACGCGGACGATAATAAAGTTTTTTATAGAACTAACAGCATTTTGGACTGTATTTTACTTCAAAGTGACTTAAACAAACTTAATGCATGGTGTAAAAATAATAACCTGCCTCTAAATGCTGCTAAATGTAATGTTGTTTCTTTCAGTTTAAAGAAAAAAATAATTATTTATGACTATACCATAGACAATGTCACAGTCCCTAGATCAACAGTTTTGAATGACATTTGATATGAGTTTTGAATGAATTTTGAGAATGAAAATATGAGATGAAATAGTATAAATGAAAATAGAAATGAAAATGAATGAGTTTTTTTATTGACATTTGAATTGAATGAATTAGGTGTAACATTTGATAGCTCTCTTTCTTTTCAGCCACATATTACAGATATTGTCAAACGTAGCTACAGAATGCTAGCTTTGTAATATGTAGCTAGGTTTTGTAATACGTAACTCTCATAATTTTAATAATATCCTCAGCCTAAAAATCTTATTTTTCTCATATCTCAGATCCATACTTGAGTATGCTTCTCAAGTTTGGTTCCCCTATTACCAAAACCATATAAATGAGATTGAGGGTATACAGAGAAAATTTCTAAAATTTCTTTGCTATAAATGCGATGGAGTGTACCCAGAAATCGGTTTTCCACAACATTTTGCCTACCTAGACCAAGGACTAACATTAACAAATTTTCTCCACTACGCAGTGCCTGTAAAACATATAATTCTTTCTGTTCAGGGTCAATGTGACTTATTTAACTGTAGCATAGCAGATATCAAAAAAGTACACTATTCTTAGTAAAACTTTGTTTTTTTTTTACTTTTCTCATTGTTTTTCTTTTTAAGCATTTCCTTATTGTTATTGATTGTAAATGTATTTTTTTTTCCCATTCAGTAATTGGATGTATTTCTGTTGAATGGCGTAAATAAAATAAAAATAAAATAAAATGAAATAAAATTTTGCATAAAACCTAGACTGCACAATTGAATTTTTAAAATATAATTTTTCTCAACTTTAACAAACCAGTAATTAGGACATTTTAACTAAGGAGGGCAGCGTAGCTCTCTTAGAAGCATTTAAATGCCCATGTTAAGGAATGTTTTATCTTATTTTTATTTTTTTAAGATTTACGCGTACTTTTGAATCACCCTGTATGTTTAAGTCATAAGATTTTGTCAAAAATTTTCTTTAAAGTAGGTAAGTTTAATTTTGATAAAATGTTTGTAATACGTAAATTTGTTGTTTTAGTTATTCATAAAGAAGCATTAATTTTTAGTTCAAAGAAAATATTTATCTAAGGTCCTCCTGCCAAGTAAAAAGCATCTTTTTTTTTTAAATTAAGTAATTTATTAACCCAAAGACAAAAAAAATGAGAATTTTAATAAGCTTTCGTATGCTAAGGAGTTATATCATTCACTTTAAATAAACTAAAATAAATATAATTGTACGTGGCCAGCTGATTATGTAAAGGTGCTGAGTCAGGATGGGGTTGGCAAATACGCCACCCGACCACCAACTAACCTTAGTAAGGGATCTGAAAACCAGGTTTAAAGCACACGCTTATTTTAAATAAAAAATTATCGCTTTGCTTACGCTTATGGTAAATTTTTTACTGTGATAAAAATTATCTTGTATACCATGCACAAATTGTCTTTCAAATCTTTTTTTTAATGTGTAATAATAAACAATATAAGATCATCTATAACCTAAAAATGATTTCATGAACAGATTTCATGATTGAACCTATTTAAATATTTATTTAAAAAAATAAAAGCCAGGATATGATTTAAATCGCATTAATTTTAAAAAGAATTTTAAGCTTCAGTTTCAATTATCCACTGAATTTTCCATAAAAATTACTTTGCCATCCAGTGACACAATTAATCTTTAAATTTAATATCGCAGGTTACGTCTCCTCCATTATCTCGAACTTTCCATTTTGAACTTTATTAGGTCTGACGTAGATTGATTTAATATAATTTGATATTAATATCAATGATTTAAATAAATGGGGGGAGAAAGTAAACTAAAAATCCAAGTCTCATAAATCAAGCGTCTATTTAAAGGTTACGCGTTTCGCCGCATTAGGGCATCATCAGACCTAAGTAAAATTAACAAAATTAAATAATACGGAACAGAACGCTAATTAACAGAAAAGACATACCTATCTAAATACAAAAAACTGCACACTGACTCACACTAACATAAATAAAAATAAAATAAAATAAGTTTACACCATCGCGTGTATCGTTATTGACTAAAATATGAATTTTAAAACGCCAAATATTACATCCAGTAAATTTTTTACATATTATTTTATGAAGGATGAAAACAAGTACAATTATGAAAGGAAAAAATATACAAAAAAAATTTCAAAAAACACAGGGATCGAACCAGAGACCACTGGATCTGAAGTCCGAAGCATATACTTTGTCGCCAAACCGGGGTAATGACGTAGGATGCGAGTAATCACGTTATATGAGACAAGATTAAATTTTTTTTATTGGAGATTATTGAAAATGAGATTAGGTTCGAAATTAAAGATATCATTGACACAATTTAATATAGGGCTTCTCTTAGCTCTTCTACCAGACTGACCAACATACACAGCGGAACACTCACCATAATTCAAAGAATACACCCCAGATTTTAAAGTTTGCTCCATTTTATCCTTTGTGTTTATCAAGTGCTTTTTCAAAGTGTTTGCAGTTTTAAAAGTTATTGAAAGATTAAGATTATTTGTAATGTGTGATTATTTGCACAGATTGATCGGGCGGCAACGTTGCGTGCAGCTGTTGCATTGTTCTACTGTTGTTGTTTGAAATTTGAAAGTCTAACTTAAAATTAATTTATAATATTAGTGTCTACATGTCTCTGGTGTTTTAGTAGTGCATAACAAACAAGGGCAAATGCTATGATTGCCTTTTTTTTACGCACAAAACAAATGTAAACATTGTCAAAATAACGTGATTACTTGTGCAGTGTTGCCAGCTGGCCTGTTGCTTTTGTAATAGTAATCTGGCTTCATCATGGAATGTCATGTCTGCAAGGACAAAAATAATGTTTTTAAATGTGATGGATGTCGGAAGGGAGTGTGCAAGGCCTGTGCAGGATTAACGGCTTCTGAAGTTAAAGTCTTACAACTTAGTGCTCGAGTTATGATTTTTCATTGTAAGAAATGCATCTCTCTAGAGACATGTCGTCTTTTACAAAATACCATTGAGGATAAGACCACTATCATTTCCACCAAAGATGAGATAATTGCCTTACTAAAAAGAAAAATTGAAGACTTAGAAAATACCCAGAAATCATCAAATTCTTTAACTACAACATACAGTAATGCCTTGTCAAATCCAGTGAAGCAGGTACAAAGTAAACATACTAACCATAATTTGCCGAGCTTGATAATTAAACCCAAACTCAACCAGAGTATTGAAAAAATGGAGGCTGATTTAAAGCAAAATATAAATCCATCCAACCTAAAAATTGCTATTCGGGGTACCCGTACTACCTCAAGTGGTCACTTAATTGTCAAGTGTCAAAATAAACAAGATCTGGATGCTCTGAAGAAGGAAGCTGATAAGAAACTTGCCGGATATGACATTGATATACCAAAATTAAGAAAACCCAGAATAAAAATACCAGGCTATGATGGTAAAATTGCGAAGGAGGACTTGGAAGGGTGTATAAGGGAACAAAACAAATTTATTGACCCAAATGATGAGCTCAATATAACATTTTTGAAGAAAGTAAAGGACCGTTACACTGTTTTTGCAGAATGTTCTCCTTCCCTATTTCATAGGCTTATGGCTGTTGGGAAGGTTTTTATAGGCTGGGAGAGATATGCTATATTCGAAGATATTTCTGTTACACGCTGTTTTAACTGTCAAGAACATTTCCATAGAGGTGACAATTGCCCGAACCAACCAGTTTGTGAATCATGTTCTGGTTCTCATAGCTCTCGAGACTGCAATAATGCTGCGCACAAGCAATGTAAAAACTGTATCAACACCAACAATAGACACAAACTAAATTATAAGACTGACCATAAAGCTAATGATTTGGACTGTCCTTCCTATCAATATTTATTATCTGTTTTGAGAGCTAAAATCGATTATGGATCTATCAATGGCTGACACACGAGAAGAGATTGAACTTCTACAGAACCTGGACAATTTAGGTAATAACATTAGGGAGGAAACTATTTTAAATTGTGATTTATTGGGGAATAATATTGAACTAGATAATAAGATTATAAATGTATTACATCTTAATATTCGTAGCTTAAAAAAAAATTTTGATCAGTTAGTTAGTTTTCTTGGAAGCTATAGGCTTAACTTTTGTGATATTATTGTGCTTACAGAATGTTGGCATATAGAGAATGCTAATGGGTTTTGCTTGGATGGGTTTTGTATGTACTATAATAATGCAAGTTTTAATCAAAATGATGGCACAGTTGTTTATGTTAGGTTCAACCTAGTACACGATGTAACACATATTGAGCTTGCCCTATCAAAAGTAACATTAACCAGTATTAAATTTAAAGTAAACAATTACTCAATAAGACTCTCTTGTATATACAGACCACCTTCTACTAATACACATAATTTTCTTTCGGATCTCGAAACTTTCTTTACAGATTCATTTACCAGTCAGATTGACATTATGTTAGGGGATATAAATTTGAACCTTCTTGATGAAAACAATAATGAAATTATTACATACCAGGCTATTCTGAACCACTTCGGTTTTATTTCTACCATAAACTCAGCCACTAGGGTTACAACTGACTCATCTAGTTGTCTGGATCATATATTCTTGAGAAGAAAAAATGGTTCTAAGATTAATTGTTCTTCCTTTCTCATTCAATCTGCCATAACTGACCATTTTCCCACCATGTTGCATATTACTGATACAGTTGGGTTGCAAAAAAACAAGGAGGAGGTAAATTCTTATACAGTTAGAATAAATTATACCATATTAACAAATTTTATACATAATCAAAATTTTGAAAGCATTTTTAACAATGATGATCCAGAACTAGCATTGGAAATTTTATACAGTACTATTACACAAGCATTAAATCATTCAAAAACCCAAAAATTATGTCAAAATAAGTATAAAAAAATAAAACCATGGATCACAATTGGTATAATTAATAGTATCAAAAAGAGGGACAAAATGAAAAAAACACTACTAATTCATAACAATTTAGAAAACAAAACTGCCTTTAATAGTTACCGTAATACCTTGTGCACGTTAATCAAGAAATGTAAACAGGATTATTACAAAGCCAAAATCGAGTCTAGTGGTACTGACCTAAAAAAAATATATAAGATAATAAATGAAGTAACAGATTCAAACAGTAACCAAGATTTTAAGTTTAACGTAACTAACAATAATTCTAGTTTTAATAATAAGTTGGATATGGCAAATTTTTGCAACAAATATTTTGTTGATGTCGGTTACAATATGTATAATAAAATTAAAAATCCTCCAGATTCCCTGCAAATAAAACCATCCACACAGGCTTCAATATTTCTAAGACCTACTAATAAGAATGAAATTATCAAACAAATTGCTTCTTTAAAAAATTCCTCTGCACCCGGAATTGATGGTATTACAACCGATATTATAAAACATATTCATATCTATATTTCTTCCCCTCTCGCACACATTATAAATTTAATTTTTCAAACTGCAAAGGTCCCAAAAAAATTTAAACAAGCCATAGTAAAACCTATTCACAAGGCAGGTGATAAATCAAATATAAATAATTATAGACCCATAAGTATAATGAACATTTTTTCTAAAGTCTTTGAGAAATGCCTTAAGGACCGCCTGGTGGAATTTTTTAATCAAAACAATATAATTTCTAAGAACCAATTTGGTTTCCAGAGTGGCCTCAGCACAACCGATGCAGTTTGTGTGCTTTGTGAGCAAATAACAGACCATTTGGATGGTGGCAGAAAGTGTCTTACGGTCTTCCTAGACCTAGCCAAGGCATTCGACACGGTCCCTCATAACAAATTGCTCCAAGTCCTAGAATCCTATGGGATAAGGGGAACCGTGTTAGACGTTTTTGATGATTATTTGATGGATCGAGAGCAATCCGTCAAAGTTGAAAATACTATAAGTGAACCCCTTCAAATTAAAATGGGCATCCCTCAGGGGACTGTTCTGGGTCCAATTTTATTTGTAGCATATGTCAATTCCTTAACCAATATGTCAATACAAAACGGTAGTACTATCTCTTATGCTGACGACACAGCAGTAACTTTCTATGGGGAAACATGGGATTTGGTGAAGGAACATGCTATAAACGGTATAAAGAAAATAAAACACTGGCTAGACTCATTTAAATTATCATTAAATATCACTAAAACTATTTATATAGCATTTTCCCTCACAGCTGTATACCGTCCATCATTTAATAGTATTTACATAGATAGTCTTATGGATAAACTTCATGAAGTTCACTTTACAAAATATCTTGGAATCTATATTGACAAACACTTAAAGTGGGACCACCACATCCTTAGACTATCAAAAAATATTCGAAAACTAATATACAAGTTTTATGTGCTCAGGGAAATATTAAATAAACAACTTTTGATTTCGATTTATAAAGCAATTGTGGAATCACTACTAAGGTATGGTCTAATTCTTTGGGGTGGGATATACCAAAACACATTGACTTCTTTAAATGTAACCCAAAACTACATTTTAAAAGTTATTTTCAAAAAAAACAAAAGATTTTCTACTGCATTACTTTATTCCAGAAATATTTTTGATGTACGCACATTATACTGTTGGTCGCTCTGTATATATATTCACAAGTCTAATAAATTTAAGAACTTTGTTAATCATCAGTATCAGACTAGATTAAATGTAAATAGACACTTATCAATTCCAACTGTTGCCACTACTATGAAATTAAAATCAATTTTTTACCACGCACCCAAACTGTACAACTTATTACCACCATATATTAGACATACAAAAGCTGTCAAAAAATTTTGTAAAATATCTGGGGATTACATTTATGATCATTTATATGTATTTAAAAAACTACTTACTGTTAATTAATTTTCATATTTCATAGCTTTAGGCATTCATACATGATCGTGTAAGGATTTTTGTTTTCTAATGTTTAATTATTTATTGGGTGTTAAATGGAAACTTTGCAATAGTTAGTGGACGGGACATATTTTGTTTAAATATTTATTTTTATAAAATTGTTTTTGATTTTTTTGCACATACAGGTATTTGGTTACCTAGGTGCACCTTAAAATGTACTGAGATAGATTATAATTATTGGATTTTATTACACATACTTTGTAAAAGCTTATATGTAATATATCCGATTGATTGATTGATTGATTGAAATAGTTTTGCAAGTTGGAGAGCTATTGAACCAAAAAATATTAAAGATCTGAATTTGTTAAGATTTAAAGAATTGGAGTGTAAGATATGGTAGGAGAATTTATATTTATTCATGTATGCGAAAAAAAGTCTATTTATGGTAGAAAGTGGAAAACCATTATTAACTGCAATCTGCTTTATTATGTTAAATTCTTTATAAAAAGATTCCTTGGATAGAGGAAGGGTGAATATCCTATATAACAAAGAGTTAAATGAAGCAAACTTGTGGGTATGTGGTGAGTTAGAAGTGAATTGTATGATGCTGTCAGTTGTGGATGGTTTACTGTATATATCGAATTCGATTTTATTATTATTCCTGGTTAACAAGAGGTCTAAGAAAGGCAAACTTTTGTTGTGCTCCTTTTCTAAGGTAAATGAAATTCTACTATGTAGACTGTTTGTAAAATTTAAGAAGGTGGACAATTGATCGTCATTGCCTCCCCAAACAATACAAATGTCGTCCACATATCGTTTATACGCTATTATATGATCGGCGAAAAAACTGTTCATAATTTTGCACTCCAAGTTGTTCATAAAAAACTTCACTTAAGAAAGGGGAAAGGCATGATCCTATGGCTAAGCCAGCGTTCTGTGTATACATTTTCCCATTGAATTTAAAAAAGTTTTGATCTAAAACAGTTTTTAGTAGGCAAATTAAGTCTGAAAAAATCAGCCTGGGTAGATTAGAATTTTCTAGTAAAGATTCCATTAGTTCAATGCAGTCAGTGGGTGGTATACTGGGAAAAAGATTTTTGACATCTAAGGAAATTACCATTGCATCGTCTGGTATATACATTCCTTTTAAAAAATGAGCAAATTCGACGGAATTCTTAGTGGAAAAACAACTTCGGAAGCCCGTTACCTCTCTCAAAACCCCATTCAACCACGAAGAAAGTTTATAGCAAGGAGAATCCACAAAAGATACCACTGGTCTAATTGGCTGTCCTTCTTTATGAACTTTAGGTAGCCCGTAAAGGAGAGGAGTTCTAGGGTTCATAGGATAAAGAGCCTCCTTTCTAATATTAAAAAACTCCAAGGTTAATAAAGATCTATCGAGAACACCTTTCATTTTTGTAAAAAATTAAGTTGTGGGATCCCAAGGCAAAGGTCGAAACTCATCGGTATCGAGAAAATCCACAACCCTATTCACATAATCTGTGCGTTTCATAACGACTAAGCAAGATCCTTTATCGGCCTTAGTGACAATCAAGTTATGTTGTTTAATTTTAGTTTTTAAGGAGCTTAAGTGCTTACCATTATAATTAAAAGTTTTGTTTTTGTCGAATTTAGAATTTAAGAGAGAAATAATATTTGCTCTAAGGATATTTTTGTTGGTAATATCTGTAGTTTGTAGGATATTTTCAGCCTCGACGGCTAGCGTTTCTCTAATTTTTAAATCAACTTTATGCGAAAAATTAAATTTTAAGTTATGACTTATATATATTTTATTCATGGGCTCAAAATGAAACGTCAGATAAATTCAAAAATCTTTTGTGAAAATTAAAATATGAATGACCACCCAAGTTCTGTCTAAATTCAGGTAAATACGTTGTTGTGTCAACTTGGACGATTTAAGGTTGGAAATTTTCTTACCTAATCTCTTAAAAGTTTCAGATCCAAATGACTCCACTTCATCCCTAAATTTAAATCTAAAATACAAAATTCTATAAAAGATAACACAAAAGTTAGAGTTAAATAAAGAAATTTAAGCTTACAATTAACGGTATTTAGGTTTCTGTAATGATTTTTTATTTCTTTTTTAATCCAAATAATCTGAGCTTTCTTTACCGCTGCCGTAGAAGCCCTTGTGTGTGCTTTGCATCTGATGTTTATAAATTTTGGAACTAGTTGAAATAGTAAACATTGTTGAAGAAACCAAATTTTCAGCAGTAAACTTTTCCGTGCAATTAGGTTCTTCCTGTAGGTTCGAATGAGTGTCGTTACCTGACTGGCATTACGTAATTAAAAATAATCATCCATTATTCTCAAAGAGACTTACCCAATAAACATTTTTGGTTTTATAATATTTGTCGCAACTGTTATATCACCTTCCTTATATACCCTACAGTTATATAAATAGTAACCGAAATATTTCCGTTACTCCTATAAACCTGTTAAAGAGCTTAAATGGGGAGTTTATAAGGGTATCGGCAACCCATACTTGGTAACGTTATAAACGTTTAAGTTGTGAGTCAACAGTAACTAAACTATTTCCGTAACCGTTATAAGACTTACCAGAAGAACCTTTTAAAAACTTAAGCGATATAAACTAGTGTTGAAAATATTATGGTTACTCTTATATACTTTGCCTATAAAAGTGTTCAAAATAGTACTATCACTATTTTCATATGTCACTTGTCACTTTTCACGTCTTGTCAGATGTTTCTAAATATAAATATGTTTTTGTCACTTTGGTGACATGAGAATCATGAGATACTAGGTATAACAAATTAAAAATGGAGGAGACAGAAAATAATTTATTACCTTGAGATAATGGAATTAAGAGTAATTTGTATCTAAAAATGTATGTGCGAATCATTTTTTACTGTAAATGTAACTAATTCACTTCGAAAAAATATAGGGACCATCAAAATACCTAGTATTTTTTATATTGTATTTAGATATTAATGAAATCATAACCTTTAATTTTTTTAATATTACACAATTTATTGTCGGGTGCCTTTGTTTCGTGAAATAGTTGAACCATAAATAGTAAAATCGTGATGATTTTCTACAAAATAAGTGAAATATATTGATTTTTCGGTACTTCTTTTTTTATGTTTATGTTTATTTTTCAAAACAATCATGGCGGAAGTCTAAGTAACGTTATATACCATTTCGAAAGCATTATGTCACTCAAAGAGCTGTTAAATAACTATTAGTGATGGTATATAACTTAACGACCTATAAGACACCTTTATATAACCCTATGACTACAGGCACGCAAGACGTGCCGCGAATAGAAAAATTAAAGACACTCACTTTACTTCAAATAATTAAGTTTTGACCAAATTTGATTTTTTCCTAATAAATACGAGACCTCAGCTAACTAAAGTAATGTTTAACATAATTAAGTATATTTTCTCACTACTCACCTTAAAAAAAAAACAAGTCAAATATTTTTTATTATAGATCCGGATGTCATACAGTAGACACCAAGGCATAGGTTATTTTTAACGTGACTTATTTACAATTAAATTTTTATAACTGTTTTTAAAAGAAAATCCCTCCTGTGTAAGTTGAACTTGGCGATGACGATGTTTCAGGCCATGAAGAGCAGGAGGTATTGGAACGAGAAAAAAATGAACAATTTAAGCATGATCTTCCAAAATGGGCATGTAATTTTAATATTACACAGAGAGCGTTAAAAGAAGTAATGAGAATTATTAACAAACGTTTACCAAATATATTACCAACAGATCCAAAAAACGGCCAGCCTCCATTCTGTTGTTATTCGTAATTCTTTTTTTTGGAAGTAATTCTTCACCTGGATTTTGTGATCTTTTGATATTCTTAGAGCAACCTAAGCTTTGGAAACTTTCACTACTGTCACTCTGCTCTTCCATTGCACTAAGTTCGAGGTCAGCTGCAGCAGCTTCATACGACAAGAATGTTTGCCTTTTCTTGGTGCAGGGCTGAGGAATCCAGTCTGGCTCAGGTCTTGAGTTTCCATCTTTTATTATTTTAAAGAGAAGAGTCTTCTTTTTACTCGGGGGCCAGTACTGTAATGGGATTTTTAGTCCCGGGGGTTCGTAGGTCAAAGAAACCACTGATGTCGGGAAATCTCAGTTTATTCACCTCAGTTACGGGCTTAGTTTTACGGGCTAGAGGTCGTTCCGCTACAGTACAGAGTACCATCTTTTTCATAGGCCGTCGGAACAATCGATAGAAGGGGACCTTTGGCTTTAGGCTCCCTTGTATGTACGATTTTAAAAGACATTGCTTCACAAAATTTACTTTTTATTAATTACACAGGAATTAACAAACCATTTATCAATATTCTCGTTGTTACTAGCTCTTTCTGCACAATCTTCCAGAGATTCATCATAAGGTACTGTTGGAGATTTTGGAACTTCTATTGTAGGCCCTTGTGGATGCTTCACTAAACTGATAGGGCTTACATATTCTTTCTCGGATAAAAACTTTTTTTCATCACCAGTCAGAATTTTGCTAACATTTTTCGCAATTTTGCGACGAAAAGAAGTTCCAAACCTTATTTTTTTTCCAATTATAACTCATATTTATATTTATGTCATTAAGGGTATATAAGGGTAAAATGTGTTACCAAAGCTTATTAAGTTTTATAAAGGGGACAACCATCACTAAGAGTGATACAATTTAATTTCAGAAACACTAACTTTTATAAGAGTAAACAAGAACACTCCTATATAACTAAGGTAACCGAGTTATATAAATAGGGTTACGGCAAACCTTATATAAACTCTTTAAAATTACCATAAGTAACGGTTACTAGAAGTTTTATAAATTAGTGATGGAAAACGCTATATCACCCCATTATATATCTGTAGGTTACAGTAACACTATAAACATAAAATATTACTAGAGTAATTTTATAAAACCCCAAAACTTGCTTATATATCTTTGTTACCTTTATACAACCCTTATATATCTTGCATGTTACTATAAGTTGCGGCAAATGTCTATTGGGTAAGTATATGAACAAATGGGGGGAGAAAGTAAACTCAAAGTCCAAGTCTCATAAATCAAGCGTCTATTTAAAGGTTACGCGTTTCGCCGCATTAGGGCATCATCAGACCTAAGTAAAATTAATTATTGTCTCATATACCGTAATTACTGGCATCCTACATCATTACCCCGGTTTGGCGACAAGGTATATGCTTCGGACTTCAGATTCAATGGTCTCTGGTTCGATCCCTGTATTTTTTGAAAATTTTGTTGTATATTTTTTTCCTTTCATAATTGTACTTAATTTCATTCTTTATAAAATAATATATAAAAAATTTACTGGATGTGATATTTGGCGTTTTAAAATTCATATTTTAGTCAATAACGATTCACGCGATGGTGTAAACTTATTTTATTTTATTTTTATTTATGTTAGTGTGAGTCAGTGTGCAGTTTTTTGTATTTAGATAGGTATGTCTTTTCTGTTAATTAGCGTTCTGTTCCGTATTATTTAATTTTGTTAATTTTACTTAGGTCTGATGATGCCCTAATGCGGTGAAACACGTCACCTTTAAATAGACGCTTGATTTATAAAACTTGGACTTTTAGTTTACTTTCTCCCCCCATTTGTTCATATACTTAAGTCTCTTTGAGAATAATGGATGATTATTTTGAATCAATGACTTAAGACAGATAAAGTGTGTGAGCAAAAAAAAATACTTTAAATATATAAACGTAAATATAAGTAAAATATATTCGTTAGGCGTTGACCTGAGCGGACGTGTGTTTTTGCGCTGACCAGTAAAGTGTTAAGGTTTGGCTGTATTTATGGTTCGAAAATTCTGAAATTTTCACAGAAGCTTCTCTGGTGACCACTACAGATGGGTAAGTGATTTAATTTCACTTAACCCATTGAATAACCAACAATAAAGTCAGTTTGATCCACACCGCATGAAATCTCTTATCAGTCTATAGAGATAAAAAATGTCCTTGTGTGGGCTTTGCAACACGTCGGCAGGATCCTCTCGCAGCAAGCCGCATCTCACCTGCGCAGGATCTTGTAAGAAACGATTCCATGCTGAATGCATGCGTATACCCAGTGATGCAGTAAATATTATTACAACGATTCCTGGACTGATTTGGCGTTGTCTTTCCTGTCGTAATCTACCTTTGGATGAAATTAAAAGTACCATTCGGGAATCTTTGCAGAACGACATTTCTTCTGTCAAAGAATCAATATTGCAGACCATAGATGAGAAACTCTCTGTTCTACAACCTACTGAGATCCAGCAACCTAGAGTTAGTTATGCAGATGCGTTGAGCGGTCAAAAAACAAGGCTTATTATAAAACCGAAGAATACGGCACAAGATAACAGTCACACTAAGGCTGATATCTTAAACCGTATCAAGCCAGCGGATGAAAGCATATCCTTCAACCATGTTAAACACATTGCAAATGGCGGTGTTCTTGTCACAGTTGAACCTAATAGCGCAGGAAAAATGAAGGATCTGGCCAATGAGAAACTTAGGGAAGACTACGAGATTCGAGAACTTCAGTCGACAATGCCGTTGATCCGAATAGTTGGTTTATCAGAAGATTACTCTAACGAAGCACTAGAATTTCATTTGCAGTCTCAAAATAAATTGTTGTTTAGTGGTGCATCTAGGATGAGTGTACTTAAGGTCTGGCCTACAAAAAAAAATGAAACTATATTTCAGGCTACTTTACGTTTAGATACTTTTACTTTTAAAAAGCTAATTGATCAAAAAAGAATTGTTGTAGGTCTTGACAATTGCAACATTTATGACTCCACGTCAATAACACGCTGTTTTAGATGCAATGTTCTTGGTCATTCAGTGAAGTTTTGCCAAAGTAACGTCGTTTGTCCTCTTTGCGCAGGCGCACATGAAGTTAGAATGTGCACATTAAAAGCAGCAGATAAAAAAAATTATAAGTGTGCTAATTGCGAGTCTTTAAAAAATAAATATAAATTGAATATTGAAATCAATCACGCTGCTTGGGACCATTCTGCTTGCTATGCATACAAACAATCTAATAGCAAATTCAAGTCCGATATTTTTGGGTCCACTCTGTAGCCACCAACTTTATTGGATTCCCCCAACCTGCAAGGTAAAACCGCCTGCCCTCTCTCTCGTGGTTCCTGCGGCTCGCATTCAGTCGAGTCTCGGCAGCATGATCGTTGCAATGACCTTCGCATCTGTTATCAAAACGTTAGAGGACTTCGCTCGAAATCAAAAGTACTTTACAATTCTCTTTTAACATGCAATTTTGACGTTATTGCTTTGGCCGAGACTTGGCTGAATGATGGGATTTATAGCTCGGAACTTTTTCCGAATGCGTACTCTGTCTACCGCTGCGATAGAAACTATGCAGAGATGTCCGAGAAGAGGGGCAGGGGGGTGGCATTAGCAGTAAAGCAGTCATTCTCGGTGGTAAAGTTAAACTTGGCGCTTTCTTATAACCTTAAAAATATTATTAAAATCATAGGTATAAAAATTATATTTGAGCACTCTTATGTATATGTTATTTTAATATACATACCACCCGGACTTAATGCTGATATATATGAAAATATTTTTGAATACTTATCTTTTTTAACCTATCTTTTCAACTCAAAAATAATTTTGCTAGGAGACTTTAATATACCTGAGTATATTAATTATTCGGAAAATTCATTATCATCCAACAGATTAAACCAGATTATTTATACTTTAAACTTTTTTGACTGGAATCAGGTAAATTTTATTAAAAATTCTCAAGGTAAATTATTGGATCTGGTCATTACATCAGAGCCTCAATTCTGTACTGTGGAGCGATGCTACGACTTCTTGGTTGACGAGGAAGCTATCCATCCTTCGTTATTTATAAGGTTCAATTATACCCCTGACAAAAAGTTTAATGACTGTAAAATAGATAATATTTTTTATAATTTAAAAAAAGCTGACCTCAGATTGTTATATGACAGTTTTCTTAGAGTTGATTGGAGTGATTTGGAAGCGGTTGAAAATGTTAATACTGCTATGAACATTTTCTATCTGAAGATTTATTCTTGTCTTGATATGTATGTTCCGAAAACTGCAAAAAGAGCTCGTACCTACCCGCCCTGGTTTTCTTTTGAAATAGTAAGAGACATAAAACAAAAACATAAATTTTGGATAAAATTTAGACGCTTTCATTTTCAACAAGATTTAATAAATTTTCGAGAATTGCGTTCTAAAATAAAAAGAAATGTTGAGCTGTCATACAAACAATACTGTGCGAGACTTGAGAATGATTTAAACTCGCAGCCTAATAACTTTTGGAAGTTAATTCGGAGTTTACAAAAAAATAACTCCCTGCCCCAAAATATGTTTGATCAACAAGGAACTTTGTTATCGGATCCGCAGAGTATTACTGATGCATTTGCAGCTTTCTTTCGGAGCTCATACACGACTTTTAATTCACCTCAAGCCTCTAACTCTAATAATATTCAGACACCGTACCCGGAGTGCATAACCATAACTAGATTTACTGAAAACGAGGTATTAAGTGCTTTAAAAACTATAAAACCCACACCGATAGTTGGACCTGACAAAATACCCGCATTTCTTTTATCAGACTCTAGACATGTTTTTGCAAAACCATTAACAATTCTTTTTAACTTGGCCCTTAAACAAGAATGTTTTCCTGATCTTTGGAAGTCGTCTAAAATTGTTCCCATACATAAAAAGAATGACAAAAACATGGTTGAAAATTACCGGCCTATCACAATAATAAATAACTTCTCCAAATGTTTTGAGCGCGCACTTCATTCTGCTTTATATCCTAGAGTGGGGAGTCTTATAAATACTCGACAACATGGATTCATTAAAGGTAGATCTACCACTACAAATTTGATTTTTCTTACAGAATATATCACCGAATCAATAAATGCAAACTCTCAAGTCGATGTTATTTATACAGACTTTTCAAAAGCATTTGACCGACTAGACCACAACATTCTCATTAATAATTTCGACCTATATTATGGATTTTCTTCTTCTTTGTCAAATCTTTTACAGTCCTATCTTACCGAGCGACCACAACACGTGGAATGTTTTGGTCGTAGTTCGGTGCAGATAGTTGCCACTTCCGGAGTCCCACAGGGCTCAATTCTGGGACCACTTCTTTTCAACTCATTCATTAATACAATATCTGACCAACTTGATGTTAATAGCCTGCTGTACGCAGATGACATAAAACTATATATTAGAATTGACTCTATTTTGGATTGTGAGCAGCTACAAAATAATTTAAGTCTTTTGAATACATGGTGTAAAAATAATAATCTACCCCTTAATGCGGCTAAATGTAATGTTGTCTCATTTGGCTTAAAGAAAAACTTCATTATTTACAACTATACCATAGATGATGTTATTCTGCATAGATCAACTGAATTTAGAGATTTAGGGGTGATCTTTGACAGCTCTTTCTCTTTTCAACCGCATATTTTAGATATTGTCAAGCGCAGTTATAGAATGTTGGGATATATCAGCAGGAACTCGCAAAATTTTAATAATGTTCTTAGTCTAAAAATCCTGTACTTTTCTTATGTCAGATCAATATTGGTCACCATATTATACAAATCATATTCATGAACTTGAAAATATTC
This sequence comes from Anthonomus grandis grandis, assembly GCF_022605725.1. NCBI lineage: Eukaryota > Metazoa > Arthropoda > Insecta > Coleoptera > Curculionidae > Anthonomus > Anthonomus grandis. The sequence continues at coordinate 2,907,762 of NC_065561.1, forward strand.
AACGAAAATTTCTCAAATATCTTTGGTACAAGAGTGACGGAGTGTACCCAGAAATTGGTTTCCCACATCAGCGTTTATTGGAAAGATTTTCGTTTGCTTTGCTGGAGGATCGGCGAAAATCCGCTGATTTGCAATTTTTATTTAAGTTGGTAAATAATATTATTGATTCACCAGATCTATTGCAGCAACTAAATTTTCATGTGCCTCGCATATCAGCAAGGAATACATCAACTTTTTACCTATCAAGACCTAGAACCAACATTTGTAAATTTTCTCCTCTGCGCAGAGCATGTAACATACATGACTCTGTTCTGGATCAGTGTGACATCTTTAATTGCAGTTTGTCGGAAATTAAAAGAGTACACTTTTCCTAGATGTTTTACTTTTAATTTACTTTGTCTATATTTCTTTTAATACCATTTGCTTGTAATTATTGATAATATTGTATTCTTTTTAATTTTCTTAAGATACCTATGTTTTGTAATTTATTGTTGTAATTTTCCCACTCATTAATTGGAATTTATTCTGTGGAGTGGTGTAAATAAATAAAACATAAAATAAATAATAAAATAAATAAGATCTGCATTAATAAAAGGTCCATATGCAAATAATGCAAATAATAAGAAACAACTCGAACATTTGGTTGCGATAAATTTACCAGGTTTCCCTTTAAATCAAATCACTTTGTCAATACAAACTAATAATTGCAAAATGACATTTTGTTTGGGTCTCTTCAATTCCCACAAAGCTGAGTCGTTAGAGGGAACGAGAAAACGGCACAAGCACAATCAGATTTTCGTAAATACAATGTGAGAGCGAACCACGGACCAGTAAACTAATTTTTGAGAACTGAAAACACAAATACAAACAAGCCTGGAATGGAATATCAGTCTAATGAAATGCCAAAGAACCGCAGCTAGAATGATTGTCAAGATTATATTTCGTCGTGTTGCTCGATCGCAATGCGGCGTTTAGGAATGAGAAAAAAACTTAATTGTAATATGTTTTGTTTTTAACAGAAGTGAAAGTAAATAAGTTTTAAGTCATATAATTAATTAGCTGACATGGTATTAAGTCATATAATTCATACTATGTGCTTTGTTTTAGAGTAATTCTCCAAAAAATTATGAATAAATCGAAATATCCCAACTAACAAAAATACAAAACCAAGTACAATGTTAAAAGGAAAAATAGATGGCGCGCACCGACTAGATCGTGATGTGGCAGCACTCCCGTAAAATTAATGTTTTCTTTTTAAGCCTCTCTACAGTTCTAGAACCGAGAGAACCGCAACAACGGCTGAGGGGGCAGAGGCGAATTGTGTAAGAAATTCGGCTTATTCGGCTGTCTCAGTGGCGGGCGATTTTATTTTTAATTTAATAATATTATTTTTTTAATTAGAATAAATGTAATAAATTCATGTAAAACAGGTAAAAATGGACTAATAATTTACACAATGATTAAATAAAAATAATATGAAACTTATAATAAGGTTATACAAGAAGTTCCTTTTTAAATTAAATATTTATAAAGTTTAAATCGCATATTAAGAGTCAAAAATTGTATCTAGTAAAATTATATTTATATTAAAGGGTATATCATATACAATTGTACCCTATCGCCCATAAGTAGAGCAACGCCCTAAAATTGCAAACAAAATTAATAGTTCACCCATTACCAAAGAACTAATAGTGCATTTGGAAACTTCAATTAATTACTCAGTTGACGTATTTTGTCGATTTATTCCATAAAGTTTTATAGTGCCTTTTTGGCAGATTTGAAAAAAGGCTTCGAAAAAAACTTTTTTCTGTGCGGTTTTAGGTAAAAATGACTGATTCTATTCGAAAGAGCGGTAAAAAATACAGTCCAATCGCGATAACGTTAATTAAATAAAACATACCTCCTGAAAATATTTAATATTTGTAAATTTGTCACGAATTTGGTTTCGGATTAATAATTTTTGCTGATAAATTTAAATTTGAATTTCTATCCGAACTAAATAATTTAAGTAAAATTTCACTGTGTTTCCTTTACCATTTTCAGTCATAAAAAGAGAATATTTAAGGCAGTATTTGGCCTATTCACTGACTTGTAACAATTAACATTTTAAATCAACCAGTTACCAGACCGTAATATAAAAAAGAACCAGCCATGTTTTCTAGTTTTGCCAAGTCAATCTAGAACCCTGACATGTGTGTGCCAGAATAATAAATAATAACTCTGTCCACCACACATCTCATATGTACTAGCAATAGGTTTTAACCCGGTTCTTGGTCGACGTTTTCTAAAAAATTAAATAAAATCATATATTAAACAAAAAATAAATAAATAATAATGCAAATAAATACCTAAGGCTTGTATATAATTTTCTTTGTCGCTTTCTTCGTCGCTGTCAGAAGAATCGTCATCACTATCATCGTTACCACCAGCATTCGTAATAATAAGTTGTTCGGCTTCCTCCATTATTTGATCAGTCTCCCAGAATTTATTTTCAATCTACATGACATGTTTGCAACAGTTTGCCCAGTGTAAAGGAGTTATAGACTCAATTCCGTCCTGGACTAACTGTGCCAAATTTTTCATCGCCAAATCACCCGTTGTATTGTGAGATCGAATATAATTTTTTAGTTGCGCCCAAACCAACTCGATCGGATTTAATTCGCACATGTATGGAGGTGTGCAAAGAGCAACATTTTTTTTTTTTATGGTAAACACAAGCACAAGAGGAAAGTCCTATGTCACTCTTGGAGTGGTGCTTGCGCGAATTATTTGTGGGCATTTGTCTTGAATCTTGGGTCCAGAAGCTTTGTTGGTGTCTACGCTTTTAAGAATTTTATTTATAATTCGTTGGGGAAACGAAATTTGATTGATGAATTCACTCTTGGCAAATATGGCGGTGTTTTGCCTTGCGAGTGCAGAGTAGAATTGGACGCGAAGAGTTTGGGTCCGAATTATTCGGTCCACAACATAGTTTTTTTCATCACTGGCGGGCTTGTTAGTAAAATTGGCTTTATTCATTTGGCCATGATACTCGCCACTAGCTTGACCCGCTTTAAAAACAAGACCAGCGTTGGGTACAAAGCCACTTTGAGATCCGGCGTGAACAATTACTAATCAACCTGAAAATAGAAGTAAGAAGGAGAAAAAAAACATCTAACTTTTAAATAAAATAAAATAATAACTTTTAAATAAAATTATTTGCCGCTGTTTCATATTTATTCAAATTTAACTTTATATCGCAAGTTGTGATAAGAAGCAGTAAATAGGGAGAATTAAAAATATTCTTTTTAAAAATTTTATATTACTTTGAAAATTATGGAGAAATAAAAAAAAATTAACAGATTCTGAATACGTTTCAGTACAATTTTTAAAATGAGCACACAAATATGCTTACCATTTGCTCTAATGTTGCTAACAACCCCAAAAACTTCATTGCTTTGCCTACACTTTCCGAAAGTTAAGTCATTATCCACCCATGTTTCGTCAAGGTACACAATATTTCTTCCTTCTTCCCTATATTTTCTAATTGCTCTTATATATTTATAGATAAGATTTTTCTTTTATTTTGACACTTTCTAAAGTAAAATCCGTTGGCCTTCAAAAGTTTTCCCAAGGTTTCTCTGCTATACGGGAGTTTCATAATTTCTAATAAGTAATTTATTAACAGTGGGAACCATCTTAAGCTCTAAATAAAAATTGTTGATTGTGCGTCTTATAATTGGAAAGTCGTCAAAATCCCTTAAGAGACAGATTCGAGATTTTTTATTAGGTGGGGAAGAAAGCATCTGATCTGGGTGTTCTGCCTGTCGTTTCATATCTTCTTTATGAATTTGACTTATTCTATCTTGAGAGACTCCAGTATACAGAGCAACTCGATCAATCTTTCTTTTAAGAGGCAATTTAAATGCGTTGGCTAGAGCTTCTTCATCGCAAACCCTATAAACATTTGCTATTATCTCCCTAGATTGACCGCTTAATGCCTGTCTATGTAAGAATTGCTTTCTTTCCATAATGAATAATTAAAAGTAAAATAAAAATTACTTTAAAACTCTAGAAATAAATATACCATTTTACTTATAAAAATCGTATTTGGTAGCTTAATCTATACTTACTTTATTTTCCGCTAAATGCGTAATCAAGGAAAATAAAATATCTAATGTCTTTACCAAAAAAAAAAAACAACCCACAATAACCAATAATAGAAAAAAAATCGCAAATAACAAGAACAACAACAACAAATAACAGTTAAATATAATCGCAAATTAATAAACGCCGAAATCGCAAAATCGTCCAAAATCTCTACGCGCGCCTATGGCAAGATAACCAGACAAGGAGTCTTTAAACCTAAAATATAGAAATGTATCGCGTGCCAAACAACCATTGTAGGTCACGTCTATGGCTGGACGAATTAGGAGACAGATACGAAACGTCGCCGCTCGTGGCCCGCCTCCACTGAGCACCTGCAAGATCATCTGTGCGGTCTGTTGCCAGCTGAGACACTTTTTCGGGTAATGAAAGAATTATGATGCTGGTGATTTTCACCTTCGCTGTATAAATCATGTAGATTACGTATGAGTACTAAGTATAATTTTTAATACAGACTGCGTGTTTTGGTGAAGTGTTATAAAATATGTAATTTTAAGTTAGAAAAAAGTAATAATAAATATATAAGACATATTAGTATAATAAATTATGAGAAGAAGTGGCAACGTTGCAAAAACGAAAATATTTTTTTGCCGCATTCTTTCCGCGAGTCTCCAAAAGTCTTAGCCTCCCTTGCTAAATTTTGTCCTGTTTACTTTAAGGTGCTCATGTTTATAAATACCTTTTTATCTTAGTGTAGAAATTAACTATAATATATGGCAAAAATTTGTTTTGGGTCGCCGATGTGGAGGTATTTCTAAAATGATGCAGTTCTGAACTGATTTTATGTGATAAAGTACCGATTAGATTTTTAGTAAAATATCAGGCATCTCACTGATTTCTCACTTTGATAGGGTAAGAATAGTGGCATTAGATCAAAAAGATCTAGTAAATCAATAGATTTAGCGTCGTTTAAATACTCCGCGGACCAGGCGAAGGCCGGCCATTGGTCTACCTAAAGCAGGGCTTCTTGAACTTTTGTCATTCACGATCCCATTTATGATTGCGAGTTTCTTGACGACCTCATATAAATATAAAAGAAAAATAAATTAATATTTTTTTGATGACTTATTTATTAGGTAATAATAACATATTTCATATTTCATACATACATGTGAAATTATACAGGATGTTCAAAAAATAGACGGAGATATTTAAATGGGTTATTCCTTGTGAAAAAATATAAGAAAAAGTTTCTATAAATATGGGTCCGGAAATGTACAGTTTTCAAGATGCAGGGTGATACATTTAAAAAAAAATATTATTGTTTAATTACAATTAAAGAAAAATATTTACTCTTGTTTTGAAATTTGGCAGTATTACTTGTTGTATTAAGAGGCTAATTTAGCCCTAATTAGATTAAAATTATAAGGTCCAGTGGCGTCTCGGGGGACAACTTAGCCAATATTATTGGCAAAAAAAATTACGCCACTGCCTTTTTTGCAACTTTAATATTTGTTGTTTGATTAGGCATTTTAAAAACAACTTTTTTGCCTCTTGTGTTTTTTTCGTATCTCACTTTGTTTTCGACAAAAAAAAATAAATACCCTTTTATTGCACTGGGCAAAATTGGTTTATTAATTTTTGGTAAAAAAATCACAGGTCCTTGGAAAACAAAAAATCATTTATGCATGGAGACATTGACAAACGTCATTTCTCCCAGAAAATATTTATTAACCTAATTTTCTTGATGAAATTTCTCTAAAAAGTTTTTATCTCGGTTTTTGTGATGGAAAATTACAGTTTTGGGGAAATGACAGACATGCATGTAATAGACGCCTGTATGCAGAAGCGTTTCCCCAACGGCAACTTCCAGATAGTAAAACCTTTGAAAGCGTAGACTGTAGATTGCGGGAAAGAGGTCAATTTTCTTATATTTTTCGTGATATTTTTGACAATAAAGTTAGTTAGGAAGTTTTGCTATTCCCACCAATGACAGAGGCCGGCCGAGGTCTGTAAGAACGCCTGAGTTTGAGGAAGCAGTTTCACACAACTTTTGTATCCGTATCATGTTCAACGTGTGCAGCCATTACTACCAAGAGATTTTCTGCCCCGTGTGCAGTTTTGCCAATGGTATTACGAAAAAGTAAATACTAACAGTAATTTTAAAAAAACCATACTTTTTACGGACGAAGCTGGATTTTGGCGTGATGGAATTGTTAATTTTCATAATACTTATGTATGGAGCTTAGAACATTGAAAGGCTAGAAGTAGCATGACGTGGAACTATGGGCAGGTTTATTTGCTTGCAACATCTCTGATGCAATGATGCCAAATGCTTATATAGAAATAGCAAAAATCACTTTATATTATCATAAAAATTTTCAGTTTTTTCCGAAGGCACAAAACAATACTACTGCTCCCCTTTAATAAAATATCAAGCATTTTTTTACATAAAATATGATAAGATACTCTACAAGGTGTCCCAGCGAAAACGAAACAGAGGTATTTTTGGTATGAAAAAACATTTTTTTGACAAAAATCTCGAACACATCGATTTTATTTTCGAGGGGGACAACTTTTCCTTACCAAGGCACCCTCATACCAGTAACCCTCTTCGAGGGGGTGGGATCACCCCTAAAATCTTTTGGATAATATTTTTAAAAGAATAAAGAAGTCCTAATTTCAAAGGGGTCACTTATTAATTAAGAGGCCACCCTAATACTTGGAACCCTTTACGAAGGGTTGAAAGCACCCCTTAAATCTTAAATAGAAAAAGGGGTCGTATCATTCCTTATTTTGAAGGCCTTTTTACTCTGAATTTAAATAGTGACTTCTGAGTGACTTATGGATATCTTGTGGATATCAAAATAGCAAGAAATACAATCTTTACTGCTAGTAAAAGTGGAGAGATAAGAAATACCTACCCTTTTCCTTTTGTGTCTTTTAAATCAAACAAGTTTATTTAAATTACGTCAATTTATTAAATGTTCAAATTGTGCCCCGCCTACTTCCATGCAGGAATACAGGTTTTGCTCAAAGCGATGCCTGACGTTTTGTAGAACTTCAGGTGTTATCATCTGACACTCATTTATAATTCTCTGGCGTAAGTCTTCTAGGGTGTCTGGTTGGGTAGCGTAAACTTTTGTTTTTAAATGCCCCCATAAAAAAAAATCTAATGGGGTTAAATCGGGTGACCTAGCTGGCCATTCCATAAAAGGTCCTCTCCTTTCAATCCAACGATCAAGAAATATCTTATCAAGATATTGCCTCACACCAGCAGCATAATGTGGAGGCGCTCCGTCTTGTTGGAAAACGACTTGATCATCATCAGAATGATTTCCGCCTTCCATTATTTCTACTATTCTTGGATATACGGCATTTTCCAAGAGATCTCGGTACATTTCTCCATTCAAATTTCCGGGCAGAAAAAACGGACCAACAATGGAGCCGCCCAAGATTCCCGTCCAAACATTTAACTTCTCAGGGAACTGGGTATGAACTTCACGAAACTGGCCCGGATTTGCATTTGACCAGTAGCGGCAGTTATGACGATTTACGTTACCATTAAGAAAAAAAGTACATTCATCTGAAAAGCAAATGCTGTAAATAAGACGCGGATTAACAGTTATCATATCACTAAGCGATTCACAAAATTGCACTCGCCTGTGAAAATCGTCCTCATTCAGTTTTTGCACCAGATGAATTTTGTAAGCATGGAATTTATTATGCTTAAGTATCCTATGAACACTACTTTTGCTTACTCCTGTACTCGTCGCCAATTTTCTGACACTTATTCCTGGCTCGGCATGAAGTTGACCTAGGACTTATTTGCATTGCTTCATTGACAACAACAGCATTTTGAACCTCACGCTTTTTATTTAAGACACTGCCAGATTCCCTAAATTTAGCAACTATTTCTAGAACGTATTTTCTGTTGACTCGTTTTTCTGGATGAAGGTCATTAAATTCTTGTACCGTTCTATTGGCACAATTGTTATGCCGAAAGAAAAACTCTATCATCTCAACCCTCTCTGCAGTAGAATAAACCATTGCTAACAGTGTTTCAACACGTAAAAGACTGGGTAATAATTTAAAACTATTTAAATAAATGTTGCAATTTATGAAAAAAGTACCAATGATATTTAGCAAGCTAAATAAATTCTTCAGATACTTGTGTTTGCATTTTATTTGGTATTTTGTTTTTATTTAATGATATGCTGATAAAGTGTAATAACAATAATATTAACCATACTAATAAATTTTTAATCATGTTTTAATGATCCAATAAAAAAAATTGTAAGAAAGAGTTTTAGGCATAAAGGTTTATTTAAAGCATTTTTTCCAGAATTTTATTTGGCTTTCATATCCAGAAGAAATCCATCAGTCACTCAGAAGTCACCATTTAAATTTAAAGTGAAAACGCTTTCAACATAAGGTATAACACGATCCCTCTTTCTGTTTAAGGTTTAAGGGGTGCTTTCAACCCCTCGTAAAGGATTCCAGGCATTAGGTGGCCTCTTAATTAATAAGTGACCCCTTCGAAAATAGGATTTCCTTGTTCTTTTAAAAATATTATCCAAAAAAGAGTCCATAATACCTTTTTCATTTTCGCTGTTTCCGCAATTTTGACAAGCTGTTTTATCCAGAGAAATAATTTTAGCCACTTCAAATTTGGCAGTTATATTCAGAATTAAAAGACCTTTAAAATAAGGTATCATACGACCCCTCTTTCCATTTAAGATTTTAGGGGTGATTCCACCCTCTCGAAGGGGGTTGCTGGTATGAGGGTGCCTTGGTAAGGAAAAGTTGTCCCCCTCAAAAATAAAATCAACGTGTCTGAGATTTTTGAAAAAAAAATTTTTTTCATACCGAAAATAGCTCTGTTTCGTTTTCGCTGGGACACCCTGTATATCGAAGTTAATATACAACCTTAAATAAATGTAAATAAAGTATATTAGAGAAAACGGTGATGGCATTGCAACGCCGTTCAATCGCATTGTTGATGCCACCGAAACAAGCACTCTCTACCAGTGACGGCGTCAACAAATCGTCAGTGATGTGACAATACCTTCTATCTCTCTTAGACATAATTTTACAGGAAACAAAAAAAATATTTTTATCGTCATGACAATTTTATATTAATATTTTTTTTGGCAAATATAGTGTTGAAAAAGGAAATAAAAGCTAAAAAATAATAAATTTTTATTTATTTTTTTTTTGTTTTTTTATAATTAAGATAGGAGATATTGGATTTAAATGGACGGAAGTTAGGAGGTATTAAAATAGATATAATATTTCAAGACTACGACAATAAAACTAAATTTGTAGAAGAAAATAGGTATATTTATTTAAAAAAATTTCTTCAAAACAGTTTTGTTAACTTAAGCTAAATTTACACTTAATTGTAGAACATATCAAACTAATTATCGTTGTTATAAGGAATTAAGACCATAATAAGACCAGCAGTCTTTTGGAATAACACTTTTCACTGCTTGTAAGTGTAACCACGTTTTTTTTCTTGATTGGTAATTGAGACGTATGGGCTTGGGGGTATATTATATCAGAACCTATAGATTTTTTTCTGATAGGCAGCGACTTCCATTCCTTTCCAAAATCTAATTTGATCTGTAAGTCATCATCTGAGTATTTTATCCCTACGATGTCTGTAACTATAGGGTCTGATGTTTTTTTCCGGGTCTTATAGAAGTATATTGAAAGTTTGCTACATCAGAGTAATCCTTAAAAAAATCATACTCCAATTTTATAGCTTTATACGGCTCCGGCTGTTTTCGTGCCTCTTCTGTTGCCGTTAAGTAGTCACTCGGTAAGTGGATTTTGCGATTTTTTAATTTTCGCTCTATGCAGCTGTGTACTGAATCCACTTCCATTTGTGAATGACCTTTTTCTAGAAACTTTGGTATTATGGTTACGTTAACAGTTAAGAAGTTAAGAAGGGCGTTAGACATGACCACATTTCGGTTTTGAAATGTACAGCCGTCGCTGTAGATTATAATAGGAAGATTCAAATTCAAACAGTTTGCTCTGATATAATCTAACAAACAAGAAACAAAAGTAGAAGCATTTAGGTTTGTGTCAATTTCTGTAAACTAGTAACAAGACACTTTAAGATTTTCAACATTATATACAGTGAAATTATGATAGGATAACTTGCTTTTAAAATAAATGGAGGTGGCATTTAGATAAGGAGCTACTTTTACGGCCTGTAAATCCATTGTTAATAAAATGCATTTCTTTTCTTTAGCTTTTTTATGTCGGTTTCTTTCTCTTTACGAACTTTCTCTTTTTTGTCGATGTGAAATTTCCATTTATCTTCTGGCACATTTTTATGCTTATACTGTATGCAAATATCACATCGATCCTTCTTCGGGGTAAACAAACATAGATTTTTTTCCTTAAATATTTTTTCGAAAATGTACCTTCCCAACGGTGTAATATTTTCTTCTTGACATTTCTCTGAGTATTTATCAAATAGCTGCTTCATTGATGTAAAATGTTCTTCAAGATACAGCTTGTTAGTATTTTTTCTTACGTAATGGGATGGTTGTTCGGGTAATTCTTCAAAAAAAATACTTAAGTACTCATTCTGTTCTTTAAACTGCTTAACACGATAATTTCTATTTTTTCTTTTCTCATTCTGTTGTTGCTTCTCTTCTCGCATACTATTTATACTTTGTTTTACCCAAGTTTGCACTGTAAAAGGTCGAAGGCCCAAAGTGCTTAAGAACAACTGCCTGCACACGGGTAGTTTTTTTTGTCCATTGCTTAGAGTGTAACTGAAACTTCCTTCTCTACGAGATATTTCATTTAGAGTAGCAGTTTTTTTTTTAGTTTCCACCCTTGATACATGCGACTAAACGTAGATTTTTTTTTATCCCAACTTAATGAAGACCAGAAATGTTTAAAAAGTTCATTCCTTTTTTTCTCGGAAAATGTGTCACATTGTCTTTTGGAAGATTTTCTACAGAAAAGTGAATTCATGCTATCTTGTTTAACAGTCCCATCTCTGCTCCTGCTATATCCTAAATATTCCTTTCCCTTTTCACGCAATTTTTCATTTCTGTTCTTCTTCCACTCTGCTTGGATAGCTTTCTTCTTTCTTTTACGACCTTCTTCCATATTTCCATACATAGGCTGCAACTGAACCTCATTCCGCTCACCGATTCCCTGTCGTTCCTCAAAAGCACTGGAACTGGTTTCTTCTTCAGCTATTTCCGGCTCATAAGCCGATCCACTAGAAGAGCTCCTTGCAGGCTCACTGTTTTCATCTACATTTCTCTTAAAATTACAAGATATACCCGAAGTGGAAGGAATCGCAATTGCTACACTTTCAGATCTCAAATCCATTGATATTATATTCTCACTTATGTGGGGAAGCCTTTCGTTGGTATCATCCGGATCATCTGAGGTCTGGTTATTTTCAAGCATACATTGATCAGAATTTTGATTATCGGTTTAAATATTTCCACAAAAATGTCCTGATAACTGATCTTCGAAAACAATCGGAATTTGATCTATATTGATTGCGAAGTTATTTTCTTCTTCTAAAAGCTCTTGTACATGCACTTTTTGTACAGAAGGCTCTTGCATGGTAGTGTCTTGTACGGGAAGCTCTTGCACAGAAAGATCTTCTATCGGCAGTTGTTGCGTGAGAAGCTTATTATGATCCGAAAACTCTGGTACGGGTATCATAATATTTTGCGTAGTTTTAGAAATTAGGTTTAAAATTTTTAGCGTACGTGAACTCATGTTGTAGATAATCTGAAAAAAAAACTCCTATTTACCGCTTATATTAATTAATAATTTTTTTAATACCTCCTATCTTCCTAACTAACCATTGAAAAAACAATAGAAAGTAAGAAAATTTTATAAAAAAATTAATAAAATAAATTAGAAAATATCTTAAAACAATGATTTTTAAAAATGGCCACTTGTATTTCATAAGAGTAATGGAATAATCTTTTAAAAAATCTGAAAAATTAAAATGTAACCTAACCTTAACATAAACAATGATTACTTACCGGCTTTTTTTCTCGAAAACAGGGCAATCTTAAGATTGAGATAGTTAAAACAACTTACCAGAAATATTATCTTAAAAACACCTTACTATTTTTCTCTATTATCTTATAAATTAACATTATTTATTGTAAAAAACTGCGAGCTCAGCAGACGATCTGCTCGAGCCTATACACGCAACAAGATAGGCGGTATTTGTTGTATAATAAAAAGCGCTAACAGATAGGAGGTATTGTTTTTACGCAGGGACTTGAAAACAGTGCAGTTTTTGTAAGTTAGGAGGTTTTTGAATCATGCGCAGAATTGTCAGGAATCATTTTAAAGTAGTAACTGAACATATGTATTTTTGGAAGATAGGAGGTATTGTCACATCGCTGACGAAATATTTACATGACAAATATTTATTAATTATTATAGAGTTTGAGTATAAGTAATATTACCATTTATGAGCTATTTATGTGTTTTTTTAACGGACTTCATTAGAGGAAGGTCCTATTAAAAGGCCTTTTTTTTTCAAAGCATTTTTATGGAAATTAAATATTTTATTAATATAATATTATAAATTTCTTCATAAATCATGTCTTAAGAAACAAATTTTTAAAATTTTGCAAAATTTTATTTTTATTATATTGTACAAAACTCAGTTTTACATCACTTTCTATATCACATAATATATACTTCTATGGTCTTTTTCAAAGGGACATTATTGCTTCAGTGGAAAGAGTTAAAGCTACAAGAATGTTCAAATTGTGAAGAAGTTGCAGGTTTGTTATAGGTTATAAGATTTTTATTATGAGAATTTAGCCTGTATAATAGTTTTAAGATATTTAACACTGACCTATATAATACCTAATACCATATATATCATATTAATTTAAACTAAAAAACAAAGCTTATCTAAGAATAAAGATTATGTACAATAGATTAGTGATAATATACAAACAAGTACTTTTACAAGTCAAATAAAATATGTAGTATGTTGGGCTTTTTCGAAAATCATGCTATTATTTCCTAAATATTTTTAATAATGACTTGAGATACTTAATTCGATTTCTTTGGCATAAATTTGTTGCAATCTTGTTCTTTATTTTTTTTTTCATAATTTGGCAAATAACTTTAGCTTTGGAAACGATGGAATCATCAGTGCTTAGGTCCCCAGGAAATCATTTTGATTTTACCCTAGAATAATATACATAAAAATATAGTTTTACCAAAATTAAAAAGAAAAAATAAAAAAGTGTATTATGATATTTCAATTAATCAATAAAATGTATGTTATTATAAAGAATCATTTATTTGAATAATTGAATTTAATTAAACAAATATAATACAATAAAATACTATATTACTTTTAAAAAAGATATATAGAATAAAATGATAAATGGCATAAAACTCTTATTTGTACTTAGAGAAAGAATTGAACAATAACTTTAATATGTGCTATATTGATGTTTATTTTGACTTTTTTTTTACCTTTTCCTTGAGGCATAAAATGTTTAAATGATTTTAAAATCATGTATAATAAAAAACCAACAAATTAACAATTTTAGAAACGTAAACAAATTTTATTAAACATTGGTATTACAAAAATAAACTTAAAATATTAATTGCTCAAAATGCCGGTCGCCACGATCGATACATTTATTGTATCTACGCACCATATTAAGGTTGACGTAGTTAAAAATATCAGGCGTGGTTTGGAATACTTCAGCAGCTGCGGAAATTCTGGCCACCAGGTCTTCTTCTGACTCGACTGGAGTTTTATATACGAGACTCTTCATATACCCCCAAAGAACCAAAAAACCAAAGGTGTCAAATCTGGTGAGCGCGCTGGCCAGGTGACAGGGCCTCCGCGGTCAATCCAGCGGCTTCCAAAATTTTCATTTATAAACTCGCGGACAATAAGTGAAAAATGAGCTCGCGCTCCATCGTGTTATAGCCATAAGTTCTGTCGTATATTTAGGGGCAGATCATCTAATACTTCTGGCAGTACATTTCTTAAAAAATTAAAATAAATATTTCCCGTTAAACGAGAAGGCAGCATAATTGGACCAATTAAGCGTTCTTCAACAATGCCGGCCCACATATTGACCGAAAACTTATGTTGATAGCTCCTAAAACGAATACCATAAGGGTTTTCCTCACTCCACACATGAATATTCTTAGAATTAAAAATGCCTTCTTTTGTAAATAAAGCCTCGTCAGTAAAAAGGACATATTTTGGAAATTGAGGTTCTTTTGTACACCGGTCAAGAAACCACTGGCAAAAATTCACGCGGGGCATAAAATCATTGGGTCCTAATGATTGCACCTTTTGCAGGTGGTAGGGCCAAAGAAGCTGTTCATTAACAACGTTTTATACCCTAACATAATTTACATGCATCGCATCAGCTACTGCTCCAGTACTTACTGATGGGCTATCTTCAAATCGCTGAAGCACTTCTTCCTCAAAATCCTGGATTCGGATGTTCCTTTGCGCGTCATTATCTTGGCGTTTTATTTTAACGGAGCCAGTCTCCCTGAGCCGTTGATTGACCCTTTCAAAAAGTGTGTGAGCTGGGATTCGCCTTTCGGGAAACCGCTCTTCATATAGTCGAGAAGCAGCTCTACCATTACATCGAACTTCCCCATAAATTAAAAGCATATCGGCGTATTCAGCAAAAGTGTAATCTTCCATTACTTAACCGTAATAAAAAGGCAATTAATATCATGTAAAAAATACAGTGACAAATTTAAAAAATACTGACAGTGGCAATGAATTAGCATTATTATTATTATTAAAATACTTAATTCAGGTGCAGTATCTTAGTTTGGTTTTACTCAATTTCCACAAAAACGGTGATATTTACCGACTTTTACTAAGAGCACCTTTTTTATGGAAAAAGCATAGGAACATCATAATCTAATGCCCAAACATGCAGAAATTAAAGTCTTAGGTAGCTAAAGTAGTTCCGGAGCTATTAAAAAAAACTAGTTTTTAAAGGTTATTTTCAAAGAGCTCTAGCTCCCTGAGGAAGCTTTTCCGGACCCATGTTTATATGAACTTTTGTTTTTCTTTTGACGTTTTCTATCTGCCCTAGAAGTTGATGATCAACGGAACACCCTGTATATAGATAGGTACATAGGTATTATGCATTTTTTCTGCTAAAACAAAAAAAAAATAAAATCCAGTAATAAAACCACGGACAAAATTCTAGTTTTATATTTTTCGGCTTTTTAAAGTATCGGTCCTTACTTGTGAAAAGATCGGCTTGCATGAAGATCATACAGTACAAACGACACAAGTTTTTGCCATCCTAGCAATTCAAAAAAACACTAAAATGTGGCCTTTTTCCTTTTTAAACCAAAAATAAAAGAAAATACAAGAATCCCGAATATAAACAAAAAGGCGATTGACAGATGACACTACGCGTATGGCTCAGGCGCTTAAGCTCCGGTGTTGTCGCTTCAAATTTTTAGAAGCAGTTTTAGGGATAAGAATGTTAATAATTTTGTTTTTTTTTCTTAAGGATATTATATTTATTCTTAAAATAGGTTAATTGTAGCTATTTATATTTAGTATATTTATACTTCTTATTTTAAATTTTCCTATAAAATACAACACCAATAAGTTAAATTAACGTTATAATGGTTGTTAAAATATAGCTCAAAATTTCCTCCGTTGGAAATTTGTGTCGACTTGACAACAGAGAATCGGTTAATATGTTTGTAAACAAAACACCCCTCTTGCCCCTGTGCACATGTTGGACTCAAACAAAGTTGTTGTTTACTAATTCTAGCCTTTCAATGTTTTAAGATTAAATTCTTAATAACTAATTATTAAAAAATATGAATTGGACGAAAAACCCATATTTTAGATGGCAAGGTACGCAACATTAGGCCAATTAGACTGGTATCGATTTTCCATAAGATTAATGCGAAGTCCTAAGCCAAAACAGCATATTAATCCAGAATATTTTTAGAAGTAAATTATTATAAAATACTGACTGCTGACTCTTGCTGAAAACACTTTAAATTTATTATATTCGGTAAAATATTGTTCGATTCTTGTAAATGTGATAAACTAACTATCTTATAAATAATAAAAGACCAGAAAAACTTATATTTACATAATACGTGAGTAAATCGTACATAAATCACTTTATCCTTTAATTTTTCTTAGCATTTCTGATACAATTATTTTAAAATTTCACATAACTCAACTTATAGAAAGCTTTAGAAAAACAAATTTTAGTAGTGCTATTCCTTATCAAAAATAAAAAAATTAATTAATTTTTAACTAATCTTAAATTTTTTTGAAATATTTACGTTTTCTTAATTTAATTGTATCAAAACCAAGCACAAAATATCCTATGGACATCCAAAATTGATCTACAAACAACAGATATCAAACGTTGGACATTAAATGGTTGAGAATATCCATGCGTATTATTGTTCAAGTCAAAAAAACATCTGAAAAATATATCGTTCCACTTTTTCCCTGTTTGGTGTATTTAATGTTTTTTTAACAGCGATTAACGCCGTTTGACATTAGTGATGGGATTATATACGAAAAGTAACTTTTAAAAAAATTAAATTTATTTAAATAATTTTGTACCAAGAAGGTTGACTATCTATTTAATTACAATCTTTACTACTCGAAAATTAAAAGATAAGTAAAAGTAAAACTAATTATCGGAACAAATATTGTTTATTGGTCTGTGGAAACCAATTTCGTTGTCGTGACGTGTTCGATTTTAATAATTTGAAGGACCACTACTTTAAACATTAATTTATTAAAGTAGAAATGTAAATCAGTTACATATGTATTATTTAAACTAATTATTACAACTTATAAAAAAATGTAAAACAAACGATTATAGGTTTGTTCTCACAGCAGTAAGAAACAAGTTTTCGACAAATACACATGCGCAATAGAGTAAAATGCGTTCGCACAGAAACTTCTGATCGGTTTCAAATCAAAAGTTTGATGTTCTTACACAAATTTCTGATTGTCATCTGATAGTCAGACTTGTTTTCGGATTTATTTCAAGTAAAGTGTCAGAGAATTCGTGTAGCCAGTCAACGCCGATCTTCGGAATATGAACATAACCTCTAAATTGTTGTTTGTATTTTGTCGTTTTGTATAGTCCCTGATATTCGTTTTGAAAAATTGTATTTTAAATTGTTGGATTAGTCTAAAAATACACATTAAGGAAATAAGTGATTTTAAATCGTCGGAAGAATCTGATCAGAATTTTCTTGAATCTGAGTTATGGTTATTCCGACACAGACTTTTAAAGAAGATTTACTTAAAGAACGGATGAGGCCCGAAAATCAAAACTATTTTGATGAAACTGTGTCCCAATTTAATAGAATAGAATTTCTCGACCATTTTAGAGTAAGCCCTGAAGTAGCAAATAATCACACAATCTTAAACTCTAATAATAATATACAGCTATTTTAAGGTTGTACTGAAATTTTTTGTTTGTTTATGTTTTATTTTATTGCCCTTTTCCCACTGGCATAAAAAAGTGAGGTTATTTTTCTTCTCAACTCAACCCGTATTTGATGTTCGCACAGACGGTTTCAAATCGATCAGAAGTTGTAATATTTTACGCATGCGCATCAAGAATGGTTTGAAAACAGTTTCAAACTTGTAAGAAATTTGCAGTGAGAACAAACCTTATAATTCACGCTACTTTCGCGTCGGCGCGGCGTGTTAAAAAGGAGTCTCGTTCCCTTCCTTTCTTGCACGGAGCCGTCGATATAAGCTGCCCAGGTATACGCGGTTGCCAAGAGGTGCATAATGTTTTCGATAATCATATATCAGCGAAAAATAATCGACTCCATAAATACTAAGGTTATAAGTTTGAAGAATGAAAACAAGCATCTAAAGGGGCTCATCGATAATCAAGAACAGTCGCTGCGCAATCAAAATATACACATATTCGGCGTAAAAATGGAAGAAGGAGAAAATTTGCATGAAAAAGTTCACTCACTTATAAATACTAAATTAAAGGTTAACATACCGCATACAGAGATAAAAAATTGTCACCGGATCGCACCTAAAATGCCTAGTGATAAGCCGCCTGCAGTTCTCGTGCGGTTTTCCACCGATATTTCACGGGTATCGGTACTTAAAAATCGTAAACTTTTAAAAGGTTCGGGTATACAAATTAAAGAAGACTTAACTAAGACACGTCTTAATTTACTAACTAGTGCCGTTCGTTTGTTCGAAAAGGATGCGTGGGTACGTAATGGAAACGTGTATATAAAAGTGAAAAATGTTGTGCATCGCATTTCCTCGCAATCAGAGCTTGCCGACTTCAAAACGGATGGTTAATACTTTATTTTGGACATATTTAAAAAACCTGTAAGTCATTGGTTAGAGGCAGTATTATTGGAATAACGAATGGTTGGTACTTTATTTTTAATTTTTTTTTTGTTTTGTTTCATTTTCCTCTTCGCATGGTTTCTGAATAAATAGGAAAGAGTTGGATAATATTGCATAGTATATTTGATTAACCTAAAGTAAATGTTTGGCTTTTAGTATTTAAAATTTATTTTTATTCTTTTTTTTTTCGTCTCTATAATCTAAGATTTATTTTTTATTCTTAAAATATATGGGCTAGAATATGCAATAAGAAAGGCTTAGTTTTTTACTAGGTACAGAACTTATTATAATTTAGGTATTGTTTAATGCATATATATATTAAACGCATTAAACAATACCTAAATTATAATAAGTTCTGTACCTAGTAAAAAACATATATATATAATATATATATATATAGAATTAACAGAGAACGCAATATGCCCGTCACAGTGTAATAATATATATATATATATATATACATATATATATGTATATATATATATATATATATATATATATATATATATATATATATATGTATTTTTTTTTAATATAATTGAAGCACCCGGTAAGTTTTTGATCGGATGCACTGTGACGGGCATATTGCGTTCTCTGTTAATTCTATATATTTTATTACTTGTGATATAGAATTAGTTTTTAGTGTTCATTATTATTATTTATACATAGTTAATATTTTTGATGGATAAGTCTCTGTGGTGGATTTTGGGGTATGTGGCGACGTGCGGGGGAGGCGGGGGGGTGCTGATGGGGATTCCTGATGGATGAACGCGATATTTTGCGGGATGACGACATGCGTAGCGCCCTGGTTGATGATAATTTTATCGGGATAAATAATTTCGTTTCTGCTCATTTGAACGTAAGGTCCTTAAACACAGGCCTTGATGAATTTAAAAATTATGTATTTTCTTATGCGTTTGACATTCTAGGCCTTTCGGAAACTTGGTTGTCTTCAAATTGTGATAGTAATTTTTATAATATACCGGGCTATAATTTCGTGAGAGAGGATAGAGTTGGCATTGGAGGGGGAGTTGGATTTTATATAAAAAAATCTTTACAATTTTCTCGACTAATATTTGACAATGTCAATTCTCCAGATTTTGAACATATGAGTGTTGGGTTTGAAGTGAGTGGTAAGCGGGTTTTGGCCCTTACTATATATAGACCACCTTCTGGAAATACCGTCACTTTTTTTGATACGTTAGAAAATGTACTGGCGCAAGCAATGACGCTTTGCGATTATATTTTGTTACTTGGTGATATAAATATTAATTTACTAAGTGAAAATGTGAATACAAGAAACCTTAAAAATGTTTTAAATGTCTTCAACTTAAAACATAATAACTAAACCTACACACCATAATTTATTGACAAATAGGTCAAGTCTTATTGATGTGATTATTTCAAGTCAAGAACTTGAAGTGATAAAAGCCGTTTCTACACCTGTGTCAAGAAGCCTAACCGACCATAATTTAGTATACGCCATATTAAATTTTCCAAAAATACAAAACAAAGTAAAACATTTAAAATACAGTAATTATAAAAACATTAGTCCTGAGGATTTTCGCAGAGATGCTGAGCAAATAGAGTGGAACGGAATTTATTTCACAAACAGTATTGATACAAAATTAGATATTTTTAATACAATTATATTAAATTTAATAAATAAGCACGCTCCACTTCAACAAAAATTAGTTAAAGAGAAAAATTTTATGCCCTGGATAACTGATAACATAAAACTTTTAATGCGTTTAAGGGATAAGGCACACAAGAAATATTTAAAAAACAAAACTTTGGGTAACTTAGAATATTATAGACAGTTAAGAAATTTTACAAAACATGCTATTACATGGGAGAAAACTACTTATTTTAAGCAATTTTCTTCAAAAAAAGGAAAAGATTTATGGGATAATGCTAAAAAATTAAATATATCATCCAATAAGACAGTTGAAATTCCCAATGAATTATGTGATCCAGAACAGATTTGCAACTTTTTTTTATCTACTTTTCAAGCTCCTAACTCTGCGTCAGATGACAAAATCTTTTTTTATCGTTCAAATGTCCATCCCAATGTTAATATCAAACTAAACTTTACGCTTATAGACGAGAATTCCCTCTTAAAGATTCTGAATCGTATATCCACTGGGGCAATTGGCGATGATGGTATATCAGTGAGGGATATTAAACTTTGCTTACTATACTGCATTCCACCCTTATTAAATATAATAAATTCCTGTATTTTAGAAAGTTATTTTTCATTTTCATGGAAAAAAGCAATCGTGAAACCGCTAGCTAAAAATACGAATGCTAAAGGACTAAAGGATCTAAGACCGATCAGTATTCTTTCGGTAGTTTCTAAACTTCTTGAATAACATATTAATAAACAATTGTACGGCTTCCTAAACACGTCAAATTTTATCTCATCGTGCCAGTCAGGATTCCGATTTGGTTACAGCACCTCTACTTGTTTAGTTAATCTTTTAAATGATGTTCGTCACAGTGAAGATAAGAAACTAATAACTTGCCTGGCATTTCTCGATTTCAGCAAAGCATTCGATACGATTAGCCACAATATGCTTTTAGCCAAGCTTTATTACTATGGACTTTCTGATAATTCTGTAAAATTTTTCGAACAATATTTAATAGATAGATCCTTTTGTGTGGAAATTGTGAGAGATTTTCAAAGCATTCGATGTGAATTTGTACCAATGCCACAGGTGTGCCTCAAGGCTCAATTTTGGGCCCTCTTTTGTTTTCAATATATGTTGCAGATATGAGCAATTCTATTGAAAACTCGAAAATTCAATAATATGCTGATGATTCTCAAATATACACTTCATTTTCTTTAGATTATGTAAACGAAAATATTGACAAATTTAACAGGGACTTGAATAATTTTAAAAAATTCTCCGATGATCATAATTTAATACTAAACTCCTCTAAATCCTGTACGCTATTTTTTAATGCTAAATATCAGATTAAGAGAATTAGGCAATTATTTGTTCCACAAATAGATAATATGCCTCTGGCCTCAGTTTCCGAGGTGAAAAATTTGGGTATACTTTTTGATGATTGGCTAACATTTTAAGCACATATTCATAATAAATTAAAAACTGCTTATATAAGATTGAAAAAACTTAATTATTTAAAAAAATGGCTACCATCCAAAATAAAGTATCAATTATGTGACACTTTAATATTATCGCTATTCGACTACGGTGATGTGGTTTATGGTTCATCTTTGACAATGCAATTAGCACACCAAATACAAAAAATACAAAACAACTGTATGCGTTTTTCTTACAATATTCCATTTAGAGAACATATTAAACCTCATTTAAATAATAAATATATCCTTAATATGAGTTACCGTAGAAAACTTCATTTTTATACTTTTTTACATAGAATCTTAAAAACTGGACAACCCTCATACCTTGCAGCGTTATTTAATCCATTTTTACATCAGCATCATACAAGATTTGTTAATAAATACAGGGTACCTCAACATCGCACTGCAGCTTTTCAGAAATCTTTTACATTTATAGGGATTAAATTGTGGAATGATTTACCAGAGGAAGTAAAGGAATTTACTTATAAAAGATTCCTAAAATACACTAAGCAATTTCTTATTACAGAGCAAAAATAACCTACATTTCTTCCAAGCCATGCGTGCTGTGCTGTTGTCAGATTTTCCCGCAAAAATAAAATAAAATAAGATAGGACATCCTGTAAAATGAATATATTTACTATTAGCTGCCCTTGTTTTGTCTCGCGCACACCTTTCGCCCTTTTTTTCTGCCATTTGCTGTTCCATTGAAAATTTTGTTGACTTATTTACTTATTTATTTATGTATAGTTTAGATGATACAGGGTTACCGCGCACAAATTCACATGATTTTTGTATTTTGTGTTATCGGCCACTATGGTCGCGCTGTGGTCCTTTTTGTCCTCGGGTTATATAGTATATAGTTGTAAAATTGATTGTGTATAATTTGTATATGTATATATTGGGCAAATAAAGAAGTTTGATTTGATTTGATTTGATACAGGTTTCAACAAATATTAACTTATAAATGCTTATTTTGCGTGAATGAAATAATATTATATGAATAAGCAGGATTGTCCGGTCATCGGCGTTATTGGCTTGGTTGCATCACACTACACTTTTGTACAAATTTAAATAGAAAACATTTTAAAAAATCCATAATTTTGACATATCGTCTATAACTTTTAGTTTGTCTACCTGCTAGTGCGAATTATATACTCAATTAGTTCATGTTGTTCTCGTTATGTAAAAGAGCTAAACGTACAAGTGGAAAAAGTTTCCAAAATGTTTAAAATATTTCGAATAATAGCCTAGCTATTGACAACGGTGAATAACAGACCATATCCTGAATGTCGGATTTATTTGAAAACTTTATCCATCTGCTTGCTATTTAATTGTTTTGGTTTTGAGAAAACTTTTCGGTTTTGCTTTCCTGATTTTTTTTCTAAATGCAAAATTTTCTTTGCCATGCAGATAACAGATGAAATATATTAAATAATAATCGAGATTTATTAATTGTGATTTTTTTTTGGTACTTTGAAAACTCATCATCATCAACATTTTTAAAATCGGTATAAATGATTACATTATAGGCCAAATACTGTAAAATTTGTCTAGCTAAGGAAAGGTACACCATATGTTTCAAAGCTGCGCCAAGTTTCGTCCCCTAATAACGCGCGATTAGCGACAGTAGCGCGCCTTTAAGACATAGTATAATATAAGAATTAACGCAACGGCACTGTTTATATGCAAATCGGGGCGATCGATTTACTGCGCAATCGAGCCGAACAACACGTGATGTACCTTTCCTTAGCTAGACAAAGTCTATTAGAAATAGCCGTCTAAGAATGTGATATTTAACTTGACTGGACTTGAAAAATGCATGTATTTTCACAAAGATGCTGGTCATGCGTTTTTATAAAAGGCAAAAACACTAAATCTACAGCATTACAGAAACATTTAATAAGACGACAAAGGTTACATGTTTTGTCCGTTAGACCATAACTTACACAAAACACCTCATTGAAAACATATCATTTGGATAATTTCTATTTGTTTTCGTTGCTTATACACCAGCAGTTTGATATCCTCAAATACTAATAAACCAAATGGAATCATTAAAAAAATACAGCTATGTTCCATTTCTACAGTCTAACGAAAAGCTTTAATTTCTCTGTTCGCCCTGAAGAAAGCCTCATTTAGGCCCAAACTTTGGCATTAAAAGAAAAAAAATGTTGAACACCTGGGATCTTAATTGATATATGCCATTGATATATTCATATCTAACTTAACCGTTAAAAGTTAGCACAATTGAACTGTATCACTATAACAACACATTAAAACAAAACTTTCTATATCGGTATATAAAATTTATACATATTTGTCCGAAAGGGGACATCCATTAGATATTCAATGGCTTAAAGGGAGGCATATAGAAAGGAAGCTAATAAAAATATTTTGCCAATATCTTTAGAACATAATTATTAAATTTTTGTTAAAAAAGTCAATTTTTTTTCCTCAATTAAGTATTTACTCTATAGCAATTAATTATCCATGTTTGTAAAGGAACCAAGCCTCTAATTTTATTTATAAAAAAAAATTGCGGATTTCTATATATAGATATCATTGAGAATGTATAATTTAGAAGATAATTTAGAATGTATAATTTAGAAGACCAGCATTTTCAAAAGACCCTAAAATAAGTATATAAAGGTCTTTGACCCCTCGAAATATCGCAGAGGGTCGTAAACTGAAAAGAATGGGAGACAACATAAAAGAAATTGATAGAAGACAAACCAATAAAATTTGCTTACGATAACATACCACTAATAGTTCTAAGTTATATTCTTGTCCAAGTATTGATTTTATATACCGTATGAGTTTGTATTTTGGTAGAAATAATTAATCGATCAAAAGAACTTACCTGAAGTTCGATCGTAATTATATGAAGGTCCAGTCCGAAAATATTACAATAATTGTTTACTATGTAGTACATGCTTCTTCTACTCTAGAGCACAATGTTTAAAGAAAATAAATCCGGCCCTGCTCCATTACCTATCCCCATCTCCTTGATGCCCCGCGTCCGATGTGTCATTGTTTTAAAGATTTACCTTCCTGTTTTTCGGTGTACATATACTCTGGTTGAGGGTGGGTGGGGTGTAATATTTTCGGACTGGACCTTCATATAATTACGATCGAACTTCAGGTAAGTTCTTTTGATCGATTAATTATATTTCAGGTCCAGTCCTCAATATTACAATAATTGTTTACTATGTAGATGTTTAAAGTCGGAAGCCGAAAAACAGTGTATTTAAAATATATGTAGATACATACCCAAGTATCTAATGCTTTAAATAAAACAACCTATAAGTAAATAAAAATAAAAATAAACTGAACTTTTATTTCCCAAAAACAAAACAAAAATTAAACCCTTTAGTAGTACTTGACCGTTTGTAGGTAAGTATAAAAAAGAGATATAAATATTATTATGCCTTAAAAAACTTGTCCTAGAAGACACAGTAATTTAATTATTTTGTGTTTCAAGAATTGAATCAAGAAAACTCTTATCTTTAAGTGGTCGGTTATAAAACCGAGCAAATGCGTTGGAGTTTTTACTCCAACCTGCTGATTTTTTTATGGAGTCCAGAGAGAGTCCGCTAAATATTTCTTAAGCGTTGATGCTACACATAAGTTGGGATTCTCAAAAAAAGGCAAATCTAGGCATGGTTGTACTGAATTGACCCTAGATGTCTTAATTAAATCAGGAACAAATATTTTGGCTCTTTCGCTAGTAAATTGAATGCTTGGAAGAATTATAAAAGAAAATGTTTGCATTCTATGGCCGGTTCCTAAGGCAAGTAGGGTGATTAATTTATGAGAAAGACACTTTAAAGAATCTGTCTCTGTTTTTTCCAAAAAAACTAAAACAATTTGAGGATCCCATGTACAGTTGTATCTTGGCTTCGGTGGTCGAAGCCTAAAAATTCCCTTAATGAATCTTTTAATTTGGGGATCTTCTCCTAAATCTGATGAAGTTATTAAGGATAAGGCAGCACGGTGAGAGTTAAACGCACCAAATATGTTGTCCGTTGTTTCAAAAACGTTTTGCAAGAAAGATATTATATGAGAACTGTTCTTTTCGAATGGTGAAAAGTTCCTGTTTACACAAAATTCCCACCATCGCTTGTATGTTGAATTATACTGCCTTAATGTGTTGTCACTTAAGGATTTTTCCATAACTGTTAGAGCATTTTCCGGTATGCCTTGTATTAAAAAGGCTTTCCTGATAACCTGGCTACAGCCAGGATAAGGTCCGAGGCAAAAGGATGTTTTTGGTCGCTGAAAGGAGAAAATAAAGTATTATCTGCTGGCCCAAAAAGTAGCAGATCACCTTCAATAATTTTTTCGAATAAAGGGAACCACGGCTGCGATTTCCAATACGGTACAAC
The DNA here is from genome assembly GCF_022605725.1 of Anthonomus grandis grandis. Taxonomy (NCBI): domain Eukaryota; kingdom Metazoa; phylum Arthropoda; class Insecta; order Coleoptera; family Curculionidae; genus Anthonomus; species Anthonomus grandis. The sequence goes on from NC_065561.1 coordinate 2,933,752, forward strand.
TAAAATACCAGATGCCTTGTCGTTTATAATTTTTTGCAAGGTTCTTAAAATTAAAGGAAAAGGCGGAAACGCATAAAATCTTAAACTATTCCAACTTATAGTGAAGGCATCAACCATTTCAGCTTTTGGGTCTCTCTGCCAAGAAATAAACCTTTTACACATACGATTTTCCATAGAGGCGAAAAGATCGATTTCGGGAAAACCAAACTTTTCTGTAATTTCTAAAAATATGTCATTATTAAGGGCCCACTCAGTTTCCGTATTTAAGACACGAGAAGCTTTATCAGCTTCATAATTTTCAGCTGAGTGTATGTATGATGCAAAAATCCAAATATTTTTGGATTCGCACCAACACCAAATTTTCCTTGTAATATCATTTAACTTCAAAAATTTTACGCTACCCATTTTATTTACACTAGAAACCGCAGTAGTATTATCGGTACAAATTAAAATCCTACAGCTTGAGTAATTTTTAGCAAAACATTGTAACCCAAGGTAAATAGCTTGGAGTTCTAAGAAATTAATGTGTTCGTCTTTATAACGGATATCCCACTATCCATTGGCAGTTTCGCCCTGACAAAAAACACCCCAGCCTGTTAAGCTTGCGTCTGTAAAGATTTCAAGATCAAAAGAATCTCTCCTCAAATCATTATTTGTGGTATAAATGTTGGAAACCCACCACTTTAAATCGTTCCGCATAGGATCTGAGATATTCATTTTTGCATAATAGTTATCACTATTTTGTTGTAATGCTAGATGTTTTTCTCTCTCTAAAATTTTGGTATACACCCAGCCGTATTTAGCAGCTGGGCATGCTGACGTTAGAAGACCTAAAAATTTTGCAAGTGTAATAATTTTGCAATTTTTCCTGTTAATTAACAGTTGAGACCATTTAAAAATTTTGTCTCATTTTTCCAATGTTGCTGTATGGTCATTAAAACTGAATTATAAATAAAACCCAGAAATTTAAATCTTCTGTCCGGAAAAAGCACACTTTTTTCCAAATTTACTATAAATCCCAATGATTCTAATGTGACCATAAGAATTTGAACACTTTGAGTGCATTCGTCTTTCGATGACCCTAGAACCAAAAAATCATCAAGAAAATTTACGCAAAGTACCCCCCTGGTATACCGCACATGTTCTACTACCGGCCGTAGAAGCTTCGTGAACGTGTAAGGCGCGGTTGTCAAACCAAACGGCAAACAGGTAAATTCATAAAGGGTGTTATTATAAGAAAATCTTAAATATTTTCTATGCTCGGGTGCTACTGGGAGTAAATAATATGCATCTTTTAAATCGAGAGTGGCTGCATATGAGTTTTTCTGAATTAACCTGTTTGCCGTTCTGGTGTCCTCCATTTTAAAATGGGGGGCAAAAACGTAATTATTTAAACGTTTTAAATTTAAGATAAAACGTTTTTTCCCATTAGCTTTATCGGCTAAAAATATTGGAGACAGAAATTGATTTTTTGAAAAACTACATTTCTGTATTGCCCCTATTTTTAGTAAGTTGGAAATTTCAATACTAATTTGGCAACTTTCTCTATGATCAAATGATTTTGAACGTAGAAAAACTGCTTGTTTAGGCTTCTTAATAAAAGGTAATTTATATCCTTTAATCCAGCTCAAAACAATTGAGGAAGGATTTATAAAGAGCCAATTTTCGTAAAAATGAAAGAGGCGACCGGCATAAAGAGCATTATTTTTTAAATTTTCTCTCACCTTTAGGTTCTCTTCCTCCAGGTGCTTTGGTTTTTGTTGCGGTAAGTTTTGGCTGGTTCTGCCCGGTAGGCAGATTTTTGTTGCCTGGCCGGCCGCGTCTCTGTATAATGACGGACCGGCCTGTACGTGTTTAAAGGCCGATTTTGTTGACTCGATCCAGGGTTATTTCGGTTACTTACAGTATCACCCCCCCTCTTTTTAATAAGTAAAGGTCTTTGCACCGTTTTAAGTTCTTTACTTGCATTTTCAATAGCCTTGAGAGACTTTAGTGTTTCTGATAGATCTGTTCCAAACAGATATTCAGCAGGCACGCATTTTTCAGCAACTACCTGCAGGTTTTTTAAATGAGGTGTAATAAGATTTTTCCTTGTAACAGATTCCCGATGGAAGAGGTTAGTTAGTATACGACCAGAGTTAAAAAGATCTGTAAGTAAATCGCTTTTTATGCCTCCAGGAATATTTTCAATATTTCCAAGGACATTCGTGATTGCTTTGACTAAAGCAACGAGCCCTTTTCCTAATTGACTCTGTACCTCAGACTGTGAATAGTCTATCGAAAGATTAGACTTTTGTAAGGCGGCCTTAACCTCCGGATTGAGTAATGGGGAGGTTAAAAAAGGCAAATTTGAGGGTGTGTCATATTTATTTAGGATCGCTAATAATTCATCCTTTTTAAGGCCATTTTGCAGAATAGCCTTCCACCTCTTTGCAAGTTCATTGTGCAACAATAAACCGTTTACTGCCGTACTTTCTGGATCAACCCCGAGCATTTCAATGACATCCTCTGGTAAGGATACGTCATTATGAATTACAAGTTCATTTCCTCGAGAGTCGTTTGACAAAACGCTACAGGCGTCGTCAATGTTGTTTCCCTGAGGGGCGTTACATACATCTCTCGTACCGCCTAAATGTGATTGAGCACTACAGGTACCCAAATTCAATAAACTATCCTCTGAAACAACGCTACAGGCGTCATTTTGAATATCACGATCAGAAGGATCTTCAGCTGGACGTGGCAACGTCGGAATTTCGAGCGAAGCCCGCGTTGGAGCCGCAGCCAATGGCGCAATGTTTTTCGTTTCACGGTCACGGTGGACGTGATGACGAAAATTCCTTGATCTGCTTCGTCCCTGCGAGCGTGCGCGTGGGCTTCTTGACTCCCGTCGCCTAGCCTCGTGATGAGGTTGACGATATGGTTCTCGTCGTCGGCTACGACTTCGAGACCGGGATTTTTGAGTTTGTTGTTGTTTAACACTCTTAATTTCCCTTCTCAACTTCTTTAAAAGTTGCCGAGTGGATACAGAATCATCTTCGCAGCTCGAAGAGCAACTACGACCCCTTTTCCTCTTTGATTTGCCCATTCCAACTGTAAAAAACAGCTATAATCCGAATAAGGGAATTAAATTAATATAGGTTTTTACATTTGAAATGCAATATCAGTCAAGACGTCCAGCTAGGGTAAAATTAATAAGGTTACCTACTTACCCCAGGGCTTTGCGTATACAAAAAAAAACAGATATAAATTTCACTCTGAAGGGCCGACTGGCCGTAAAATAAACGTCGCGAAGAGCAGCAACGTGTGGATGCTCTGAGCACAAGAAACACAATGACACATCGGACGCGGGGCATCAAGGAAATGGGGATAGTTAATGGAGCAGGGCCGGATTTATTTTCTTTAAACATTGTGCTCTAGAGTAGAAGAAGCATGTACTACATAGTAAACAATTATTGTAATATTGAGGACTGGACCTGAAATATAATTTTAATAATTTTGATAAAGTCCTGCCGGTTTAGAAATATTTAAATATTTTGATGTGTCGCTATTCGAAATGTGGCATACGTAGTAGTGCGGTAAGTTTTCTATTGGCATTCAAATCAATGGTTTTTGATTTTTTTAGTATTTTCATTCATATTAAAATCCGATTTTAGGATAAACTAGTTTTTTCTAGTCCGAATCAGTGTATCCGAAGAGCGATAGGATGAACTAGTTTATCCTAGTCTAAACTGATTTGTCCTAAAATCAATTAATTGTGATTAGGCAAAACTGATTTATCCTAGTCTACAAACAGTCTCTTCACAAAGGTAACGTTTTTACTATTTATTAAAGAAAATACTATTATTACTAACATGTTTACTAATGTTTATTATTACGTGTCAAACTATTATGGCATTTCGTTATTTTTCTTGCAAAGTTGCAGAGAACGTTACTTTTCTTGCAAAGGCATCGATTCGACGTACACTTCTTGGTGCAACTACACTTAAAGAAACCTTGGCCTGTTCCAACTGAATTTTTAATCGCTGCGGTTCTTAACAAAAGTTTGATATTTTTGGTTACTTCTTCTTCCAATAAAAATTTTTGAGCGCAGATATTAAATTCATTTCTGAAAAGAAAATATTTAATTTAAATAAAATAGAAACCGCAAGAAAAGAATTACCTGCAATATAATTTTTGTAAGATACCATGCTTAGTCCCAATCTTATAAAATCCATCATCAGATGCTTTAAGCACAACTCCAATAACGTTCCGAAGATTTCCTTTAGCCCTGTATACATCAGGAGTAGGTATGATGATGTTATCTCCAACTTTCGCTGGTGGATGCGACTTCTGAGAGGTTGTTTTCATCTTTTTCGCTTGTTTTTCGAGGGTTTGCGCAGCCTTTGAACGTGCTTCTAAAATTTTTGTGAGATTTTATCCATGTCACCACTCCTATCTTCGTCTTCATCCTTATCTTCGTACCCATCACTACCTTCATTTTCATTTTTATCAAACAGTTTTCGAAGATCGTCTTCGTCTGCAATGTCCTTTAGCAGTTCCAAAGGCAATGAAGTAGTAAAGGAGCCAACCTTGGGTTCTGCACCAAACAATACCTTATAAAACTCGAAAAATTCATCCATTATCCCAAAGATGCTGGTCATACACTTTTATAAAAGGTAAAAATACAAAATCTACAGCATCATAAATACATTTATTAAAATTACAAAGATTACATGTTTCGCTCGAGAGCATCTAGAGCATCATCAGACCATAACAAACACAAAACACCTGACATATAATGATACAGTATCACTGTATCACATACACTCACTATACACTTATAAGTGATACACTTATATGTCAGATGTTTTGTGTATGTTATCTCTGTATTTTGTGTATGGTCTGATGATGCTCTAGTCTAGCGAAACATGTAACCTTTGTAATTTTATTAAATGTATTTATGATGCTGTAGATTTTGTGTTTTTACCTTTTATAAAAAAAAACAAAATTGCCTTATAAGGCAATTGTTGAATTCCAGAATGAAATGCCCGATTTTTCATAAACTGTATGTACCTTAGTCCTTCTGACCATTTGGTTGTCTGACTGTCATTCATCCAAGCACTTAACATGTTTTCAATATCTTGGTTTACTCTTTCGACTGATCCCTTACTTTGACTATGTTGTGGTTTTCCATGCACGATTTTGCCATCTGGCCATAAGCTTACTGAAATTACACAATTAACAAATTCTCGGCCATTGTCAGATTGTAGAATGCATGAGGCTACAAACGTTAAAAATATATCATTTAAATGATAGGTTACCTCTTCGGCTCAGTATAAATTTACACTTCACAGTCCTGATACACCAGTATAAATTTAAACTTTCCATCTGGCTGTGTCTGGAAGTCAATAAGATCGACTTGGCATCGGCTACTCATTTCGGAGTGCAAAATCGGTTTAGAGACTAATCCTTTCTTTTTTTTTGGTCTTTTTTTGTTGACACACCACACACATAGATAAAAAAAGACATAGAATTTCTTTTGTGATACTCGCATACTTTTCAGAAGTTTCAGGCAACATTCTGTCACGACCACCATGCCCCACTGCTATGTGAGCTGCGTCAATAACGTCATATACACTATCGGACAAAAGTAGATCAACAAGGTTCAATTTTATTCATGTTTAAATAAAAAAATTGATAAGAATGGGGGCGACAAAAGTGGAGTAACAAATTGTATTTAACAGTATTTTATTTTACTTTTAACAACAAAAACAATTAAAAGTAATACATTAGTAATTGATAGAATATCCATTATTATTAATTACTTGCTGACAACGGTGCTGCATTAAAGCAATCAACTTCTGAATGACATTTTCTGGAAGATTTTATTCATTAAGGATTGTTTATTTGGAAACATTTGGGTACGAATACGACGTTCTACTTCTTCCCAGAGATTCTCAATGGGGTTAAGATCTGGGGATTGTGCTGGCCGCTGTAAAATACGAACATTATTTTCCCGAAACCACTGTTGAACAACTTGTGAAGAATGTTTTGGATCGTTGTCCTGTTTAAAAATTAAACGCAATGGCATTTCCCATTCTGTATAAGGAAGCATAACATTCTGCATGATATCCCTATTAACAAATCGGTCCATCGTATCATTGATAAAGTGCATAGGACCTACCTCATTCCATGAAAAACGACCCCATAAAAATACACTACCTTTACCATGCTTAATTTTAGGTATTACGTATTTAGGATTAAACCTTGTATTGATTGGTCGCCTCACACGCCTCATTCCATCAGAATTGAATATTTGGTAGCGCGTTTCATCACTGAATAGAACTTTTTTCCAGTCACTGACGGTCCAGTTTAAATGCCGGCGCGCAAATACCAACCTTGCTGCTCTATTTCTTATTGAAACTAACGGCTTTTTAGCTGGACGTCTACTAAATAACTTTGCGTCTACTAACCTTCTTTGTACTGTTCGTATACCAACCGTAATGTCTGGAATTTCGGCAATAATTCGAGGTGCAGACTTCCAAGGATCATTTTGGGAAATCCTTTTGACCTTTCCGATTTTGGCAACTTCTCTAAATGTCCCCTCTCATTATACGATAATATTGTTTTGGACACAGTGTACCGGGGTAACTCAAACTGTCTTGAAATATCGGCTTGTTTGTTACCTTCTATGAATCCATTCACAACTCTTTGCTTCAAGTCTTTTGAAATTGGAATTCCTCTCGGCATGATTAATCTTACACAGAAATGTTCAAAAAACATAAAAATCACCTTACACAATTATTTTATCCCTTTACATTTGCTAAACCCCTTCTTTTGAACAAATTATTTGAATGTTGCTTTACTTTTGACGCGTTACTATGAAGCATTTAAACTTAAACGTCAAAATAAAATCATTTGTTTTGATTGCGAAAATGTTTGTTGACATTGATAATCATAGCTTACTTTGTAGTTTTAAAACTTAGTGGATTTGTATACATTATTATGCATTTATAATTTTAAAATCAATATTTGCAAATATTTCTGGAAGTGTTGCTCTACTTTTGTCCGATAGTATAACTCATCAGCTGTGAGATAATACTTTATATAATTTGTATTTCCTTCATTTCGTGAGGTAAGTTTCTTTACACCTCCGAATTCCACCACATCAAATCTTTTCAGTCTTCTTTGTTGCAAGCGTGATTTCTTTTTGGTTTTTTTAGCCTCTTCCACTTGTAGTATAAGTGCCAAATACTTTTCCTTTATCAAAACATTAAAATGAGATGATTTTTTATTCTCAGATCTTAAAACCTCTACCAAGAATCTTTCCCACCACTCTTTTTGATCTACGTGTCCACTTGATGAAACCTCATCCATGATAACTAGCTACAGAAATACTACAGATTTGGCCTAGGAAAAACTAGTTTATCCTAAAATCGGGTTTCTTAATCCTAAAATCAATGGATAGATCATATTATTTTGTACTCAAAAATCACTACAACATTTCGAGCAAATTATTATATTAGAAAATAGTGAATTGTGGAAACTTTTCAAAATGTCAATTTTGTCCTCTTTTTCTTTTAATTATCTTCCAATGGATATAGTAACCATTTATATTTGATTTTAGCAGCTAGTTCTATGCTTCCTATCTTATAGTTTCATATTAATTAAGTAATAATTAAAGAGTTTTATCTGATCTACCCATCTAGTTGGAGATCTGCCTCCTGAGAGTTCGCATTTGACCTTCCCTTTTATGATAAGTCAGTCCATTGTTACTGATCTTCTAGCTATATACCCAAGGTACTGCAGATACATGCAGTTTATGCTTTTTTGCAAGATGGATTCGCTTGTTGGGACACGCAGAACACCCATGTTCTCTCCAAGATACTCGTAAGAATCATTTATGTACCCACATTTAGAAAGCATCTATTCGGTTATTATCTGCTTTGTTTAAAGTTCATATTTCCGCTGCGTACGTTGCAATCAGGAAGCTAAAAGCATCAGCTAAACTGAGTTTCGTTGTTTTAATAATAGCTTTGTTTTTCCATTTTTTATTTAGCTTGGTAGTCGCTGATCTTGCCATAGTATTTTATTTTCACATTTCTCAGGTATTGTAATTAAGGAAACAAGATAGTTAAAATTGTTTACAACTTCATAGCCTGCAATTTCTGATATTTGTGGGGAATTTTGGATTTAACTATTAATATTTTAGGTTTAGATCATTCCATTTTTAACCTAAATTTTTTGCTATAATAATAGACAGTTTGCTCTTAGTTCTTACTATTTCTGGTATTTTGACTCTCGCGCTGTTTTTTTGATAGAACGTTGAGTCCCACTTCCTCCTTTAGGTCCAATTAGGACAGCGCCAGTTTACTTTATCAAATGACCTTTGATAATCTACAAACCAGAGATATAAGTGGGAAGTTGAGCGTAAGCAGTTGCAGTATAAAGCCACCGGAGAACAATCTTATCTTGTTACTATTATTTACTGTAATTACCATATTAGGGCTGTTGCCTTATTTACTACTACCTGCTCTATGAGAGTTTTAAATGTGACCTCGTTGTCTAAAGTAACTCTCAAGTATTTGATTAGCTGTCCCAATGTTAGGCGAGTCTGATACATAGTGGGAGGTCTAAGGTCTGTTCAAGAAGCTCGATGGTTTCTTCTTTATTTGAGATCCATATTTCATCTTTCTTCAAGCATGCTCTCTTAGTTTTCCTGGCTTTGGAAGACAAGCTAAGATTGGGAGAGATTCTATGATCGTGTTACCAGCGTTATGTTGATGTGACATGAGTGATTCCGCATATGAGGGCGGCAATGGATGAGATTGGAGCGATCCACGGGTACGTGGAATTTTCGGGCGCCTCTAGAGGGTGTAACTGGATTGTCGACAATATTTTCTGCGCTGTCTTCAGTTCATCCAAGTTTATTTCCTCGAGGGTTAATTTGGAATTGTTGTTGCTGCTTTGGACATACGAAAACTTTGGCAATTCTAACACATATTGGAATTCCGTTTTTCTTTCGCCTTCGTATGTTTTGTTATCTATCTCAACGGGGCACATAGATAGGGTAACAATACTTGGTTCAAAGATCTTGTAGAGTCCTTGTTGACATTTGTCTCGGGCGATTGTCATCTGCACAGGAATGACCAAAATTTCGTTACCATTTAGGCGTTGAATGGTATTTTTTTGGTAATTAACATTGGTTAACGGGCATATATTGGTTGACGTTGTTAGCAGTTGGAAGAGGCAATATTCGTCTTTTGAGAGGGTGGTTTGCTTGCAGATGAAAACGTCTTCTAGCTGCGGGCATTCTTCTTCTGTGGTCCAGTAGTTATCGTTTGTGAGTAGGATATAAGGATTGGAAGGGAGAATGGTTTTATTTCCAATGGGTATTGGGTAGAGTTTGTAAAGTATATAGTGGTTGGGAAAGACAATTGGGGTGTGTATTGAAAATAAAATTGAGCTATTTTTGATAATTACTTGAATAGATAAATAGTTATAAAAGTTTACTAATTCTTTAAATTCAGGTATTCGGTTTGGAGCATATATTGTTTTTATATCTTCTATTAAATTTAAAAGTTGGTTAGGATTGAGTATAGAGTTGTGCATTTTATTTACATGAGCGACTGAGATTGCGTTTTCGATGTTATTTATTACGGAATTTAAAGTGTTTAATTGCAACATTATATTGTCTAATATTAAAGACATATATAGGGCATTAGATAAATCTAACTGATTTTTCTCAAGTAAATTTAGTTTTTCCAATATAATTGCTTGATTGTTATTTATTTTTTCTAAATTTTTAGTAAATTCTTGTGTGATAGAGGATAGAATTGATTGTTCTTTATTAAAGTTGTTATTTAGAATTTCTTGATTTTTTGTTAGCATATCGAAATAGTTATTATAGCGGGTTTCATCGTCTGAGTCAAGGGTACCGAAGAGCCATTTTTCAGCGTTACCTACTACGTTAAGTAATCCTCTTTTTGATCGATTAGGTTTGTGAAAAATCTTGGTATTTCTTAAAATTGTCTGAAATTATTCATAGGTTTGATTAAATTTATAGGATGTAAGAATTGAGAAGCTTTCCTTTTGATTTGTACTGAAAACAGTTTTGTTTGCCTGAGTTAGTATGTTTTTTATGTTATATAGGGGAATTTCAATTTCTGTGAGGTTTATGTGAAAAGTGGATGTATATTTAGTAGCTGATATGGTTTTTCCTATGGCCATTGGTAATATGCGATTTCTAATTCTTTTTACTTCTAAGTTCGTAGCTATGGGTAGGAGGAGCAGGAATGGGATGATTTTGATTGGGATCATCTGAAATAAGGTTACGTTGTGGTTTTAATAAGTTTTTATGTATTCGTCTATTTTGGGTGGCTATGGCGTTAGTTTTTTGTGTAACAGGTTTGGTTATTGTTTTATATTTATCTGATTCTTTAACTTTTGATTTCTGTGGAAACGTTTTCGCAAAAAGTGGTTTGTTAGGGTCAAGGTTACTACATTTCGGTCTTTATTTACTTTATCTAAAGATTGTCGTTGGTCTGTTAATTTTTCATAAAGTTCATGATTAATTATTTTAATATTCTCTGCATGCTCTAGCATGTATTGGGAAAGATTTTGTTCGTTTGAGAGCTCTAGAGGGTTTTTATAGTCTAATTTGCCTCTGACAATTTGAAAAGGGGTATATTGGGATGCACTATATGTAGAGTTATTATAGGAAAGAATGGCATAATTCATTAGAATTATTATATTTTCTTTTGGCTTTTGGTGCTTAAGGGTAAGAATAATTTCATTAAGAATAAATTATTCTTAATAAAATTATTCTTAAAATAATAATTTTATTAAGAATAAAAGAATAATTAGTAAGTGGAGTGAAGACGTTCAATTGGACTATTTGAGTTGGGGTTGTGAGGGGTACAATAATGAATTTCAATTTTATGTAAGGAACAGAGGTTTTGAATTATTTCGTTTTTAAAGGATGTGCCATTATCTGTAGTAATTTTTTGGGGAAGGCCATAATGATTAAAATAGGTAATAAGTTTGCTAGCTACTTCGATTCCTGTGGGTGTTAAAAGAGGGTATGCTTGTCCTAATTTAGAAAAGCTGTCAATTACGGTTAGAAAGGACGTATTATATGTTTTATAGATATCTATATAGATGTGATCGAAAGGTTCGTGACCAATAGGGGTGAGTTTAAAAACGATTTTGTTAGGATGTCTTTCGTATTTAGTTTTTTGGCAAATTTCGCAGAGGTTAACATACATTTTGACGTCATTTTCTAAATTTGGCCAGTAGAAGTTTTTCTTAAGTGATATAATATTTTCTTGAATACCTCGGTGGGAAGTTTTGGTCTCGTGATAATATTTAATCTTTAATTGTTGGTCTTCTACGTCTGTTATGTCTTCTAGTAGGGTATTGGATATGTAAAGGTTAAACAAATTATTTTTAAACTATTTCTGAAAGACTCTGATTATAAGTGGCTTAAGAGATTTATTTATGAAATGTAGGCAGTATGTAGTTTTGGGTACAAAATGTTCTTTAATAATGTCACAGAGATCTTTTTCAGATGGATCATTTTTCAAAAATATAATCGTTCTTTGTTTGTCAAAAATAAATTCTTTTTGAACTTTAATTTTGTTATTATTGGAGTATCTAAATATAATTTGATTTTTATAGATATTTAATGCTTTTTGAACGTATGGGGCACCAATAATGGGATGTTTTATGTTAGAGTGTTTAGTTTCTAGGTTGGTAGAGGGTTGTGCTGGTTGTATTATTATGTCAGAAATTATGTTTATTTTTTCGTTGTCTGGTTCTGGTTCATTACAAAGAGTGTTCAGAATTTCATCAAATTCTTTAGGCGGTAATTGGGGAATTTCATCTGGGTCGAAGTTGGGTAAAATTGACATTTGATCGTCTTCAATGGGGTTAATTTGTATGCGGCATAGACAATCGGCATTAGAATTTTGTGTTCCTTTTTTATATACGATTTCATAGTCGTATTCTTGGAGTTTTAATCGCCATCGAATAAGTTTAGAATTGGGTTCTTTAACAGAAAATAACCATTGTAATGGTTTATGATCTGTAACAATTTTAAAACGGGTCCCATAAAGATAGGGCCGGAAATATTTTGTTGCCCAGACTATAGCAAGAAGTTCACGTTCGATGGTGCTATAGTTTGTTTCTGCCGGATTTAGGGTGCGTGAAGCAAATGCGATTGGTAAATCGTTGCCAATGGGGCCTTGGGACAAAATTCCACTGATAGCGACGTTTGAAGCGTCCGTGGTAAGAACGAAAGGTTTTGTGAAATCTGGACGTTGAAGAACAGGGTCATTCATTAACAGAGTTTTGCAAGTTTCAAAACACTGAATGAATTGAGGTGTACGTTCAACTTTTTTATTTTTTTTCAAACAATTTGTTAATGGTTTTGTGAGGTGTGCAAAATTTTTGATAAATTTCCGATAATAGCCAATTAAGCCTAGAAATGACTTTATGTCGCGAGATGTTTTTGGCAATGGAAATTTTTCGATGGCTGCAATTTTTTTCGGATTGGGTTTCACACCTTCGGGCGTAATAACATGTCCTAAAAATTCTACGGTTTTGCAGAGAAACTCGCATTTATCAAGCTGGATTTTAAGGTTGTTTTCTTTGAGTTTTTGAAAGACGCATTTTAGATTAGAAATATGTTCTTGCAAGGATGTAGAGAAGACGATAATGTCATCCATATATACAAGACATATTTTGCCAAGGAGATCTTTAAGAACATTATCCATGAGTCTTTGGAAAGTGGCAGGGGCATTTTTAAGGCCAAAGGGCATTCGGAGAAATTCGTAGTGTCCATTTTCGACACTGAATGCGGTTTTCTCAATGGAATTTGGGTGCATGGCTACTTGATGAAAGCCAGAGGCTAGATCCAATGTAGTAAAATATTGGCTGCGTCCAAGTTTATCGAGGGTATCTGAAATATTGGGGATGACATAACGATCTGTTATAGTTTTTTCGTTGATTTTACGATAGTCTATAACGATTCTCCATTTTTGTTTCATGGAAGCGTCATTTTTTTTGGGGACAACCCAGACAGGACTAGACCAGGGGCTTGAAGAGGATCGAATAATACCATTTTCTAACATTTCCGAAATTTGTTTTTGTACTTCTTTTTTGTGTACAAAGGGATATCTGTATGATTTTGTATAGACTGGGATATCATCTGTGGTCTTAATCACGTGTTTAACGGTATTTGTACAAGGTAATTTTTCGTTTGGCCTATGTAAAACTTCTGGAAATTGAAGGATGACTTTTTTAAGGGCGGTTTTTTCTTCGCTATTTAAATGATCTGTTCGGATAAGTGAAAAATCATGGCTTTGATCGGGACTGTCATATATGTGAAAATTGGATGTTATTTGCTCGATATTAAATATCTCGAAATTTTGGGCATTAAAAACTTGAACTACTTTTCTAAGTGAATCAGGATAAAATTCTAGGATGATACTTTCGTTGCTATGATTTCGAAATTCCAAAGGGACAGTGCCATTTTGAACTTTTAAAAGGGATCCTGGGATTTCAATATTTTGGCCAGTGTGTAAATAAGGAATGTATAATTCGGTTTCGTCAGGTATATCAGTATATATGTTTTTATTATTATAGATAAGGGTGGTATTTCTATTTTTTGTAAGTCAAAGTTGTCTCTGTAATAAATAGGTATTTCTGTCGTATCATTTTTTAAAAGCCTATTTGTTATATCAATGTTCAGACCTAGTTTACGTAAATCTCTCATACCTATTATTCCATCGAAATAGTCGTGAAAACTATATAAAATTAATTCAAGTTCATTATTAATATTAAATTCATGTAAAAGGGGAACTTTTGCTTTATTTTGGGTGTTGGTATTGCCGGTACAAGTTACTAAAGTGTGTTTACAAGGAAAAATTAATTGTGGAAAATAGTCTTCTGCTAAAGATGGTCTGATTAAGGATGTGTGGCTACCCGTGTCAATAAGAAGTTTGGCTGGGGGATTTTGAAGTTGAATATAGGGCAGGGAGTTGACTTGAAAACTATTTAGATTTAGGACGGATTTTCGTTTAGAGGGCTTTTGGGAAAATTTTGTAAATCTTGGGAATTTTCGTAATTTTCAAAATATTCATTCTCTTCGTAGTATTCAGGGGTTTCGAAAGAGTCTTGATATTCTTGTTCTTCAAGGAAATTTTCATATTCTTGTTGGGATTGAATATGGCTATCTGCTAGATATGCTAAGTCGGTATATGGGTATGGCTTTTGATTTTGGAATGTTAAACTTAGATTTCTGGGATATTGCCTTTGTGGATTGCGGCTTTGAATTGAGCGCATGTGAACGTCTGTGTTTCTACTTATTGCAGACGGCATTCTACTTATTGTAGACATTGGGGTTGGGGGGCTGGTTAATTTATTTGAATTTTCTTTAGAAAATACATTTTTCGGCTTGCCAAAAACTTGTTCGTTAGTGGGGAAATGTTGACGTACGGGTTGGGGTTGAATATTTATAGGTTGGCTTGGAAATGGTTGTTTAGATATTGCACCTGTATTATTTGAAAACTGGGGTTGAATGTTGTTATTTGGCATTGGAAAGGGATTTTGAAAAGAATATTGATTTTGGGGAGGAACAAAAGATTGTTGAATTGGTGGGGGCATATGGCTGAAATTTTGGCGATTATTTCTTTGGGGAGATGTTCTATTTTGGCGTGTATTATAAATTTCTTGTCGTGGAATGAAACTACGAGCATTTATTTGCTGTTCGATAAGTGAATGGTTTAGAACAATTGAACTTGCGTCATCAATATTTTGGGGATTGTGTAACATTAAAATTGTTCGAAGCTCGCTAGGAGAGTTAGACATTAAAACAGTAATAGTTGTTAATTCAGTTTGCTCCATTAAAGCGTCTTTTGTACCTTGAGTTAGGGAATCATCAGCAGCGATTTTAAAGGAAATGCGAGATTTTAAAATTTTTAATCTTTCTATAAAATCTAAAATGGGCTCTTTTCTAGATCGAGTTAAAAAATTTAACTGTTGAGAAAGTACTTGACGGTTTATTCTATCGCCAAATTTTTGTCTTAAAGCGTCTTTTATTTTGGGCCAGGTCGTTAGATCCGGTCTACAAAGTAAAAAATCGCCTGCTTCTTCGGTTAATTTAGAACATATTGAAGCAAAAACAAATTCTTTGAGAGATTCATCTACAGTGCCTATATAATATCTATTATAAAATTTGTCTACACTTGAAATAAAAAATTCTAGATGATCACTATTGCCTGTAAATGTTTTAAGAGTATGAGCAATCTCTTTTGCTGCTGTAAGGGTAGTCATATTTAATGAATTTGGTTCTAACGTTAAATTTGTTAAATTTACGTTTCTTAAAGAAATATTTGAAAGGTTTTGTGTAAGATTATTTATCAATTTCACTATTTGACATTAAAATTTAACTAATGTAAACGAATTATCGCACTTTTAGTAAATTTAAAGTATACTTAATAATAAATTGCAAAAATTAAAAAAATAAATTCAAAATATACACACAACAATTATCATAAAATTAAATGGGAGTGGAAAGGAAAACTTACTTACGATTTTACTTCTCGCAACTGTGGTCTTCTTGCCTTGGGTTGGTTTCAATGCCTCAACAAACAGTTAAAACTGACGATTTCTTGGCTTCAGCAACGTTTTCTTAGACTGCTTGCACAACCAGGAATCTTTGAGACACCTACATGAACGACTGCGCCAGTGATGGAATTATTATTGAACATCTACTTTTTAAAAAAGGAATAAATTTAATTCAAAATAAATTCTACACAAATTTGACCATCAATTAACTACAACTTTATTCGTCGAAAATTAATAGATAAGTGATTTTATATAATGCAATTTTTATGGAGCCTAATAATATTAAAATGCTTATTTTGTTAATTCAGGAATATGTATAATAATAATAATTATGAATGGGGTCAACTGAGGTTCTTGGCCTGGTTGCATCACATAACTCATGACAACCTACTATCTAATTCGAATAATCAAAGTCGGTTCCGCATTTAGTTTGCTACTGCCAGGTTTTCCATAGTACATACACTAATAATACCGTATTACTCTCGTTGGTGTCTGTACTTCATACCCTAACAGCATTATCCGCATTTGCGTCACATCGGATTAGTGGAAAACGTTATCCGTACTATACTTTATAAACCCATTTAATTTCGGCTAGAAAATTTTCAGTGTGGCTTTCAATTCAACTTAAAAATCGTATTATCGAAAAGAAAAAAATGCACAAAAAATATAAACAAAAACGATCACCTGCAGAGTATCGAGAGTTTTTTAGATTGAGACACGTATGCAAGAATCTGACACAGGAATGTTATACAACAGTATATTTACAGCTATTGGCTCAAACATAAAGAAATTTTGGTCATTTGTTAATCATAAAAGGAAAAATAGCTCTTTTCCAAATACACTGAGATACTTGGACGGGACAAGTTGTGCTGGAGAGGAGATTGGTAACATGTTTGCTGATTATTTTTCGACAGTATACTCATACCATAGTCTTAACGTCCCCAAGTGAATTATCTGCATCCGATACCTATATCCCTCACCTTTACATTAGAATATCTGATATATTTACTAAACTCTCATCCTTGAATATTAAAAGGGTCCTGGACCAGACGGTGTGCCTACTTTATTTCTAAAAAAATGTAGTTCTAATCTCTCCAGACCCTTATACCACATATTCAATCTATCCATTCCAACTGGAATGTTCCCAGACTATTGGAAAGAAAGTTTCCTAAAACCTATTCATAAGTCAGGCGACAAAACCAGTGCTACCAACTATCGCCCTGTTATTATACTCAGTGCAGTTCACAAAGTTTTTGAAAGCTTAGTATGTGACATCATCACCCCCCTTCTTGAACCTCTACTAACTGATCGGCAGTTTGGATTAAGACAATTGAATTAAGCAAATCTACGGAGCTGAACCCTTACTCAGGTGGACTTTTTGTTGGATGCCTTGAACAAGGGATATCAAGTGGATACAATATACACAGATTTCTCCAAGGCATTCGACAAGGTACCTCACAATATTTTGTTGCATAAACTAATAATAATTGGTATTAATCAACCTTTATTATCCTGGTTCAAGAGCTATTTATCTGATCGTAGACTGATTGTTAAAATTGGTAATTTTCTTTCTAAAACTACTCAGGTTCCATCTGGAGTGCCTCAAAGCTCTCATCTTGGGCCACTTCTTTTTAATATTTCTATCAATATATAGATAATATAGAAGAATGCTTCACTAGCTGCCTATTTTTGTTGTTTGCCGATGATCGAAAATTGAGTTATACAATCGAGTCTCCTGTTGATTGTGACAAATTACAATATGATTTAAATAATTTGGTAGTTTGGTGTGAAAGACATGGTATGGAACTTAATCCAGCTAAATGTAAAATATTGACCTTTTATCGTTCCAGAAATACTATTAATTTTGACTACAAGATCGGTCGCTATACCCTTGAAACAACTCTTCTTTTAAGGATTTGGGTGTCACTTTCGATACAAGCTTATAATTTTCTCATCACTTGGATAGTGCCATCAATAAAGCTTTTCGAATGCTTGATTTTGTTAGGAGATGTACTCAAGACTTCACAAGTATTGCCGCTTTGTGCTCTGATCCGTCCTAATCTGGAGTATGCCTTCTGTGTGTAGTCTTCTTTCTATAAGGTATATATTGATGCTCTTCAACTAGTTAAAACACAAACTTTTAAAACTAATTGCATATAAATAGAATATCTTGGATAATTACAATGATGCAGATATACTTGATATGCTACATATGGCTCTCATCACGCTATATACTTGATATGCTACATATTCGCCATAAGAGAAGGGATCTTATTACTTTTTACTATATCCTACATGGGAAATTTCGAGCTTCAGAGCTACTCCAAAAAATCAATATTCATGCTCCACTAAGAACAACTAGAGCCACTGATAGCTTTCATTACCCAATCCACCGTACTAACTATGGTCATAATAACTTCCTCACTAGAATAATGAGATTAGCAAACCAACATCATGATATTGACCTTTTTGAAACTTATAATAAATTCCTGCGTCAAGTTTTAGTAAGCTTAGGTTAGATATTTTTAATTATAATTACTTAATGATTTTTTGTATATTACCTTACCAGAATTGTAATTGGGCTTTTCCCGTTTATAAATAAATAAATAAATAATAATTTCTCCATCGGGGGATAAGAGAAACCGTTTTATAGTTGTTGTATTCCAAGGGCAAATCTTTTTGAACATTGAAACAAAAAGCGACTCTCCCCAGTCTTTAAGTCAATGTCTTGTTTTGTGAAACACTTCTATTCCCTTCTTACTGAGAGACTTTTAGACCTCTGCCGTTATTTGTTCGGCACCTGTCGATTTTTTGTTTTGGAGATGTTTTGTGGCATTTTCAACTTCTGATCTTAGTATATGAGACTCTTCAGAGGTATTTATTACTAGAGGTATATATAGATACGATATGAAAGAGATTACAAGTGGAACTACAATGGCTTCCTGTAGTTCGTGGATTCGAAAACGTATGGCAATTTCCGCATTGTTTAGGAGCTTTTGATGGTAAGCATATTATGCTACAAGCACCTGTCAACAGTGGATCGGAGTTCTTTAATTATAAACATAACTTTAGCATCATATTGCTAGCAGTGGCTGACAGTGATTACAATTTTTTGTTTGCCAATGTTGGTACTCATAGACGTATGAGTGACGGTGGAGTTTTTAATGATAGCTTACTGTATGAAAAAATTAAAAGAAATGACGCAAATTTCCCAGAAGCAACTCCTCTGCCCGGAAGAAATGTGGCTGTGCCATACGTTTTTGTGGCCGATGCTGCATTTTCATTATCAGCAAATATAATGAAACCTTTTCCTGGTGTACCTCCTCCTGGCAGCCCACAGAGAATGTTTAATCAACAGCTATCACGTGCCCGGGTAGTAATTGAAAGCAGTTTTGGAATTATGACATCGGTTTTTAGAGTACTTGGAAAACCTATGTTGCTGCAACCCTAAAAAGCTGCAATTATAACTTTAACCTGTGTAATACTACATTACTTTTTGAAGAAAAGGCCTCACTCAAGAAATATATATATGCCCGAAGCAAATCACATTCCAGATGAGCAACAAAATTGTCTAATGCCCTTGGAGCAAGTTCCGAGACGATCAACAGAAAATGCTAGGGAAATACGAGATGAATTTGCAAATTATCTTTACTTACGAAGGCAAAATATGCAATGAATAACTAAGTACATACAATATATATACATTTAATTAAAGAAATATCAATTACAGTGTTGTTTTCACTTACCTTTGTATTTATTGTCACATCTTTGTTGTACACTGGTCCCAAACAACTGTCCATCAGAGTATATGCAAATCAATTACTTGTGTATAGCTCGTCTGTCGATGCACCGGAACGATAAGATTCCTTACATTTTCTGCTGTGTAGTCTATAAGTGGACATTAATGACATTCTCTTTTTTTTTTAGTTCTGCAATTGCAAATTGACAATTCATGGCAACTTGTAAACGTTGCCATGCGTCTATCATGGCATTCCTATTTTTGTGTTGAAAATGACGGGGGTTCCATAGAAGCGGTTCCGCTTGATACAGTTCTATAAATTTCAAAACTAATTCGTTGGTCCAACAACACGAAGCCATAGCCATTTTCGATTCACTTGACATGTTTATTACACCTTGAACAAATAAATTTGACTGAACCAATGTGTGGTCGGCAAGACGAACGACGAGGCAAATCTCTTTGATCTTTTTCAAAAATACCCACATCCGTCGGGTGTGTCCCAATACGAGCGCCAACGTCGTTTAACGTTGGCGCCAATGCTATTTCGTTCATCCACACATTCGACGAACGCTGTTGGCCCCAACAAAAAAAAGTCATATTATTGCATTTAATTTTTGAGAGAATTTTGCAATTTTCTGTTAATAGATCAAAAAACGCGCTTTAGCGGCATTACTAAGAACTAGACATATCACAGATAAGAGGGATTTGATGGAGCAATACATATTTTTTCCAACGAGACTAAGTTTGTTAAAATCCGTTTAGTCGTTTAGGAGTTACAGCTGTTTATTTAAAAAAACATTGAATTACTCCCCACCACTTTATTTTAATAGATACGTCACAAAGTGTTAAACAAAAACTACTCGAGTAGAGCTGAGCTTTAAAAAGCATATAACATTTACTGGATAGATTTCAGTGAAAAATCACTTAAAAAGTTTAAGATGACGGTTACGCCTCCTGGCGACCATCTTGAGAATATACAAATATTTTCCACGGTATGGCCATTTTAGTTATAAAATGGTTATAAAATTTTACCGCAAGTCTCTACAACGAATAGTTTCCAAAATACAGCATTTTGAATTCTTATCTAGCCACCCTGTATGTACAACAAGTATGACACACTAACAGATTTACATTTATGGTCCGATTCCTGCGGTGGACAAAACCAAAATATTAAACTTTGCCTAATACTGAAACATAATTTAAACAACTAAATATGCATGACATTTTTTATACCAGGTCATGGTTTCTTGTCCAATGATTCAGAATTTTGGTGATATTGAAAAGGCATTAAATTATCAGCAAAGGATATTCACAAGATAATATCAATGTCATAAAGAATTCTAGAAAAAAGAGTCTATTTATAATACATACAATGATGGTGTTTTTGACAAACTCTCTCTTAGCTTTATTCCCAAAAGATAACAATTTCGTTTTTTCACTACTTAATTTAAGATTGTGCTGAAAAGAGAGTAAATTGATTTTGTTAACACCCGCGTTTATCTTTTGTGCTGCCCCCTGTGTATTTTTCTGATAAAAAGTAAAGGAGATTTGTGTATCAGCAGTATATGCCTGCGTGCTACAAAAAGACGCAGCTGTCATTATGTCAATGATGTGAATAATAGAGAACTAAAGGATACCATCTACAGCAATTCCTTCTGGTCAAAGAATGTTGCATTTAAAAGGTTTAACTTCTCACTAGGACGAAATTTTTTAGATGGACGGAAAAATCTGAACCAGAATCTGAATTAGCCCGCATACACCCGACTTCCAATCTCAAAATAATGTCCCTTAACATCCGAAGTTTGACAAAAAAATTGGATGAGTTGGAAATCCAGATTGAAAACAAGAATTTTGATACAATATGTATATCAGAACATTGGCATCCTCAACAAGCAATAAAAAGTTACTCTCTACCTGGATTCCATCTATCCAACAGTTTCAGCCGTAATGAAACAGGAGGAGGTGGAGTCCTTATCTACACCAGAGAACCGTTTCTTGAAAAGCAGATCCCAACTATAGACAACATGTCAATAGAGACACACTTTGAAGTCATTGCGACTGAGATTGAAGCCTTGCAGGTTGTAGTTTTGAGTGTCTACAGATCTCCATCAGGTAAATTGGAAGTGTTCTTTCAGAGTCCTAATACAGTTTTAAATTTCTTATTCCATAGACGCAAACGTACCTTTATTTATAGTGATTTGAATATAGATCTACTAGCGGATAACCTCATTTCAGCCGAGTTCACCCAACTTGTTAGCACACATGACTTTAAATTCCTGGTAAATAGCGCAACTAGAATATCAAAAACTACAAAAAGTAATTGCCTTGATAACTGCATAACAAATTGTGCAATTAATTGTAAATGTACTCTATGAGATACTTATATGTCAGATCATATGGCTATTACCAATACATATGAATCAATAAATGAAAGTACTGAAAACACCCACACAACGTTCTTAGGGTTCAGATCGTATTGTGAATAGAGATTTTCTCGCTGTGTTACTTCATTACTAAACGTTAACTGGTTGTTGGTGCTCGATAATTGTAACGTTGACAATTCTTTTGAAATATTTCTCAATGTTCTAATGTCTATTATAGACTTTCATATTCCCAAAAAAACTAAAACAATTCTCACCACAAATAAAGAAAAAAAAATGGTTTAATAATGAACTGAAGAGATTGAGAGATAACTTAAACTTCTTTTCTACCTTAAATAAACATAACAGTACTCTACATCTCTCAGAATGGCTAAAAATTCGTATAAAGGAATATAAAACTAAAATAAAACAAGCGAGATACTCGTATTATACAAACAAAATAGGAAATAGTCATAACAAATCCATAACCATCTGGAACATCATTAAAGAAACAAAAAATAATGATTCTAGTAATTCAAAATTTAATGTAACTCCCGATGAATTTAACAAATTTTGTGTGCATATAGCTGACTCAATTACAAATACACTGCAAAAATCTAATGACCATGTACAATTTACAGCAAAATATGTACATAACAATTCAACAGTATTTCTCTCACCTGTTACCAAAATAGAGGTCATTGATCTTTTAAAAAGTTTAGGTGATAGTTCTGCTCAAGACATGTTTGGTTTGAGCAATAAAATATTGAAACAACTTGCAAATGGTTTGTCCCTACTACTATCTTTAATAATAAACAAATGTTTTTCATCTGGTACATTTCCACAAAAGCTTAAAATAAGTAATGTTGTACCTATATTTAAAAAGGGTAATATGGATGATCCAGGAAATCATCGACCTATATCAATAATACCGATATTATCCAAGCCTATTGAGCTCTGTCTAAATCAAAATTTTTTTTTTGATAAACATAATTTACTTTCACCAGCGCAGTTTGGCTTTCGAAAAGGAAGATCCACTGCTGATGCACTCAGCGTAATGGTAGACTACCTGGTTGATGTATTTGAGGGGGGCAAGACGGCGGGTGCAATTTTCTGCGACCTCTCAAAAGCGTTCGACTGTGCCTCGCATAATATTTTGTTGAGCAAGTTGGATTTTTATGGTATCCGGGGCATTTTCCTGGAACTTGTCCAGTCCTACCTTTGTGAGCATCAGCAGATGGTGACTTGTGGAGGAAGAACATCCCCCATACTTCCAATAATAGCAGGGGTACCTCAGAGATCAGTCTTGGGTCCTCTTCTGTTTTTGCTTTATGTAAATGAATTACCCGCCCACTTTTCAGAGGTGATGTCTGTACAATATGCGGATGACAGAACTTTCTCAGTCGGCATTCAGATCTGATTTCCCTACAGAATGGAACTGGTGCAACACTTGAATCTCAATAAAACAGAGGTGGTTAATTTCTCTTTCAGGGAAAGACATCAGAGAATAGAGGCGATCAAATTTTTGGACGTTTATCTAGATAATAAATTATCATGGAAGAGCCATATAATAGATCTGGCAATAAAACTCTCGTCGGTTCTTTTTCTGTTGCGCAGAATTATTGAATTGGCGCCTCCAGTAGTATGTAGAACGGCGTATATGGGACTTTTTCAATCGAAGTTGTCATATGGACTGTTATTTTGGGGTAACTCGGCTGACTGGCAGAGAGCATTTAAGTTGCAAAAATCGGCACTCAGAATTCTAAAAAACAAAAAACTAATAGAAAGTTGTAGGCCTTTATTCAAAATTTTAAAAATCATGACAATGCCTGGCCTATACATTCACCAATGTCTGATGTTTGCTAGAACACACTCTTTTAGATTTAGCACAGTAAATAGTAGGCACCTATATGACACCAGACATGGGGGAAATCTCGTACTTTCACAACACCGGCTTAGTCTGACCCATAAGGGCTTTATGATTAATGCCATAAACTTTTTAATGCAATACCCGAAACCACAAAACACCTACATTTAAGTAGATTTAAGCAACGAAAAACCTGATTTTGGAGATCTGTTCATACTCATTGGACGAATTCTACAATAGTCTTTAACTTAGTCCATCAAAAATTATTGAATATTATACTTTCATATTTGTAAAACAAATGTTTCATACATACTTAGTAAGCATTTCTGATGCGAACCAAAATTGTATTTTGTTTTATATTGTGAACAAAATGTAAGTTTTTTTGTTTGCTATGTTATGTAGGTAAAACTCTGATAGATTAATGTCTCCCTTTATGCACTGTATTATTGGCGTTTGACAGTCTAGACTTTTTGACGATGCTAAGCTGTTGGATGTATATGAGCAAATAAAGAAGTATTATTATTATTAATAAATAAGAGAGGAGACAGAATGGCTCTTTGAGGAACTCTAGACTTAATTGATATGCTGCTGGAGATGGAGTCATGCGGGCTGACTCTGAGAAAAGATTCGACGAGTTTGATCGCTTTAGTGTTAAAGCCATAGTATTTGAGTTGAGCCAGTAAAAGTTTATGATTTATAGTTTCTAAAGTATCAAATGCCTTAGGAAAATCAAGCAGAATCAAAATACTAACAAGACCTTCATCGAACGCTTTTATAGTATGGTCAAAAACGGATGCCAACGCTGAAACGGTCATAAAAATTTTGGCCCCAATTTAGGTTATATTATTGTAAATCCCTGTATTTTACATTTTCTAAAATTTGTTTACTTGCTTGCTTTAACTGTCAGTATTCTCCTGAAATTATTAGTCTCTCTCAGCAAAAATAATAAAGAAAATTCTAAATATTTTTAAATTGTTCCATCGAGCTTTAAAAAGGACGTGTTTCATGACATTTTATTCAGTTTTAGTAAGTTTTTACTTTGGAAACAATTAAGCGACAGTCAAGTTAAGTTAGGTTACAGCTTTTTTGACATTGCCAATAAAACTATGTTCCTGAATTTCATTACAATATTTTATAAATTTTTTAGTATTTTAATATAACTCTCTTCAATATAAATTCTAAATACAAAAATTATTTTCTCTTGAAAAAAGATACATAAATCTCATAAAATATACTAAAAGTATAGGCATTTTAATTCTTTTCATTATTACGTCGACATTTTAAAAGAGAACAAATTTAATAGTTTTCAATTTTACGGATTCCATGTTAAAATGTAAAATAATGTAATATTAATTAATACAAACGGTCCCCAAACTAGTATGCCAAAAGCATTCCATATATGTAATACCTAAATATTTTGTTAATATCGTATGAAATAATTTGTGACTGCCCTATTATTACACAAAAGGGAATATTTTAAAACAAATTCCAGGGGACGAAGTTTAGCGGCCTAGACGTAATTTATGAAATTTGGGCTTTAAGCTTTAACCAGAAGTTGTCCTTTATTGTGCCTTAATTGAGAACCCTTACCACTAAATATTCATGTGTGCTGCTATATGGCATTTTGGTCATTAGATAAATATAGTGTAACGTAAAATATTTATTACATAATTTGCATATTTTGCGGGTATTAGTTGTTAGAAAACCAATTAGGTAAATAGTAAGGAATGTTATATAAAATTAATCTTATAACGCCTAAAATACTATTTACTAATAACGATATCTTAGATTAAAGAAACGGCTAGAAATTTATTAATAATTGAAAAAAAAATAGAACTATAACACTTTCAGTCGTATGAGTAGTAAGTACTTATAGCATTTTTAAGGGCTTACATGTGAAGCCAATATTATCCTTTACCTTTTTGCGGATGACTTAAAAACATATAAACCAGTAAAATCCACTGCAAATTTAACAACTCTACATAAAAGCATTAATGAACTGTTAAACTGGTATACAATAATGGAATACGCCAAAATGCTTAAAAAATAAAATAACATTCATTACAAGATCCTATCCTATCCTATCCTAAATACTACATTGAAAATATTTTATTGCATGTGTCAAGTCATTGCTTGAAGTAATAATATATAAGTATAATTTGAAGTAATATAAGAAGACCATATAAAAAAATAAATTATTTTTATATATGAGAAAAAAGCTCGGACCCGTCGATTTTTATTTCGAGGGGGAAACATTTCATTCATATCATTAACTTTGCAATTTCAACCCCCTCGCTTGGGGTGAGCTTTAACCCCAAAATCTTAAATGGGAATAGAAGTCTACTAATGCCTTATTTTAAGGTAATTGAACTCTCTTTTCAACACATCTACAAATTATTTAATAACTCCAACAACCTTTTTTATAAAAAAAAAGTCATCAGCTGATTAGAAAACTCATCCCAGATTTTAAAATAAAGGTTCCATTAATTTTAATTTAGAAGTTTGAATTAGTTAATCCATAGGAGGATATGCAATTAAGTCTGCCCATAGATAAAAATAGAATGGACTCTTCTTTTTTAATTGTAGGGAACTGCGTTTCAACTGCGTTTGGTGACCCCGACGTGATTTGCTAAAATGACGCGATGTTTAGTTCTTTTGGGTAACTGCTAACAAATTATGGACATTTTTCACAACCGCCGCTGGAATTTATGGTCTGGTATGAACAAATTATCCTAGTTTGGTTTTTTATTGCACGAGGTAGCCGCATGACGTATTTCCGGTTCGCCATTTTGAATTTCCATGATGACGTTGACGTTGTTGACATTTGATGACGTTGACTGCTTGAGAAGGAATCTGCTGTACCGGCTACATCGGTAAATTAGGAATCTACCGTCCGCCATATTATGCATATCGTGTATGCAACCCGTAATACACGCATGCATTGGTGGTAGTATAACCACAAAGTGTTCATCATAAAATGACTAATTCCACCATTTTGATATTTTTTCATATTTCATTGCTGCTTTCAACTATCATTAAGGATGTTGACCTGGTAATGTGCTGTATTGGACCTGCACTAGGATTACTGCTGCCCTGCTGACTGGTGTACTGGATTACATTTGGATGGATTACATGTACATTGAATTATTTTTCAGGTCCCGCTCACATTCCTGCAGTTCTTCTGTGACAGCCTTCGCTGGATTTTATTGACGTTTTCTTTAAAACTTTTTTTTTAAACGGTTTAAACTTAGGTATTTTTAAAATTTTGTATATTTTAGAATTATTTGTTTACAATGGCCGATGATGAAGCTTTGGCTACTGCTCTAGCGTAAATTGCTCGTTTGCAGGCGCAAGTAGATCAGCTTAAGGTTGAGGTTGATCAGCCTGCGGTTGAAGCAGCTCCTGCTGCAATGCCGAGCATAAATTTTAATGGTAATGGTGAGGCTGTTGGTGCTAGTGGTGTGAACGTGCAGTCATTCCGCTTGGACCATTATAGAGTTCCCAAATTACCTCCATTCTCTCAAGTGGACGCTGCCCTTTGGTTTATTCAGGCTAAAGTGTCCATGAGAAATGCCCGTATTCTTATTGGATCCACCAAAGCTGACACTGTTCTTGCAGCAATAGATGTGGAAGTCTTAGGCCCTATAAATATCTATGAGCAAACTAAAGCCCGTGTTATTGCAACTTACGCTGAGTCGGATGAGATGAAGCTGCGTAAACTATTAAAGGGTCAGGTAGGTATTCATGGCAAGCCGTCGTTGATGCTAAGCCGTCTTAGAGGTCTTAGCAACGGCACGGTCGATGACAATATTATTAGATCAATTTTTCTTGAACAGCTCCCTCACGAGCCCGTACAATTCTCGTTTCAGCAGGTATCTCAGAGCTTAATCGTCTAGCTGAGGCTGCTGATCGCATTGCCGAATGTCCATCTACTAGTTCAGAGCCTTATATTGCTTCTGCCTTTAAGCCATCAGCTACCTCAGTCCCTGCAGTTTCAGAAATGAAGCAACTTAAGGATAGTATTGCCGCTCTCAACAGGAAACTATTATACCTTAAAAATAGCTTAAGAAAACACGTTCACGCTCGTCTTTGAATTCTCGTAGAGCGTCAAACTCTAGAGAAGATGCTTCTTCACTCTGCCGCGCTCATACTCAATACCCAAATAATCCAACCTCTTGTCGGAAGTGGTGCTTTAAGTATGGCGATTGGGTCAATAAACCAAAAAACTAAGTGAACCTTCCCGGTTGGAGATGGTTGGAGAAGGTGTTCGAATTTCTAATCGTCTTCACGTTCGTGATCGTACTAGTAGTCAGTTATTTCTGATTGACACTGGTGCTGACATTTCACTATGTCCTGCCATTCCTAAAATTAAGGGAAATCCCTCGGAAATACAACTTTTTGCTGCGAATGACACTCGAATCGACACTTTTGGAGAATCTTTTAAAAAACTTGATCTTGGTCTAAGGCGTCCTATTCGCTGGAATTTGGTTATAGCTGCAGTCCCTTATCCCATTATTGGTACGGATTTACTTTCGTACTATGGTTTGACGGTGGATGTTAAAAAGAAATGTATTATTGATACTAGAACTTTCGTCCATTTTAAAGCAATTGATAGACCAGCTGCCTACCAGTCTATTAATAAGCTCAGGTCCAACTTTAGTTTTTGCGAGGTCCTTGCCGAATTTCCGCGATTGACAGGCGGTTCTCCTTTGAGCCCTCCTGTTTGCAGTGATGTATTTCATCATATCATTACCTCTGGTCCTTTTGTAACTGAACGTGCTCGTCGTCTCCCTCCTACAAAACTTAAGGCCGCCAAAGACGAATTCCGAGTCGAGGCAGGTATTTGCCGCCCTTCTTCTAGTCCTTGGGCAAGTCCTATTCATTTAGTGCCTAAAAAAGATGGTTCTTGTCGGGTTTGTGGAGATTATCGACGCTTAAATGCAGTGACTCTACTTGATAAATGTCCTACGCCGCACCTGCACGATTGCACAGTCAATTTGCACGGTAAGGCTATTTTTTCTTCCTTAGATCTGCACAGAGTTGCATAGTTATTTGCTAGAAGGTTGCGATTTTAAAATCCTCACCAATCATAAACCTCTTATATATGCATTTAAGCAACGCTCTGATAAAGCTTCATCGCGACATTTACGACAATTATCATTTATTACCCAGTTTACTAACCATATTGAGCATAATGCAGGCTCTCAAAATTTTGTGGCCGACACCTTGTCTCGTATTGAATCTGTACAGTTGCCTCCTAATTTTAATGTGAAAGAACTCGCGGAATTACAAGACGGTGATGATGAATTAAAATCGATTTTTACTTCGTTGGATCATCCATTAAAGCTGAAAAAGCTTCAATGGGGTCCAGACTTAGTTAGTGTGTATTGCAAATTATCAGGTGAGACTATTCGTCCTTTTATTTCTGTCAGCCTTCGCCAAAAAGTTTTTCATCAAATTCATGATCCAGCTCACCCTAGTAGTAGAATCACTAATCGGATAGTTCGGTAACGGTATGTTTGGCCTAATATGCATCGTGATATTGCAACATGGTGCAAGAACTGTTTAGAATGTCAACAATCCAAAATTAGCCGTCATGTGAAACTTGTTCCTGAACATCTTTCTGCTCCTGATAGACGATTTGATCAAGTTCACATTGATATAGTTGGTCCTCTTCCATTGTCTTAAAAGATTCTCTTACTGCCTGACAATGATTGACCGATTTTCTCGCTGGCCTGAAGCAATTCCTATTAAGGATACGTCTGCCCACACTATTGCTAGAACTTTTTATGATACTTGGATTTCGCGTTATGGTACTCCTAGATTGCTTACCTCGGATCAAGGAACTCAATTCAAATCACGCATTTTCTCGGCCCTACTCTATTTAATTGGTTGTCAGCGTATTCGTACTACCCCTAATCACCCTAAATCGAACGGAATAATTAAGCGTTTTCACCGCATACTAAACGCCGCTATCATGTGCCATACTGAATCCAAAGAATGGACTCGTTCTTTATCCACAATTTTGTTGGGAATTCGTTCCCATGTTAGAGCAGATACTGAAGCTTCACCGGCAGAATTTTTGCTTGGCTCTACTCTACGTCTTCCTGGAGAATTCTTTCTTCCGGACGACGTTACTTCAAATCCAAACATTTTTATCGAAGAATTTAGACAATATATGCGTGAAATTCGACCTGTGCCTGTTGCACATAAATATAAAAAGCGAATTTTTTTTGCTTTAAAGATTTGTATAACTGTACTCATGTATTTTTTAGAAACATACCTAAGAAGTCTCTCGAAAGGCCTTATACTGGACCGCATAAAGTTTTAAAACGCGTCTCTGATCGTGTTTTTGATATTGACATCAATGGTAAATCGAAAAGTATCTCGGTTGACTTATTAAAACCAGCCTTTTTTATTGCTGATGAACTCAACGGCCCAGTAGAACCTTCCGAAAGTACTTCTAATCAGGATGATACTGTGATGATACTCTTCTTAGAACTTACGCTCGTAAGAAAGTCACTTTTGCACCCAGTGTAAAATAATTTAATTTGTTTTTAGTTGATAACTATATAATCAATGTTTATTTTAAGGCGATTTTATTTTTAAGACCTAAGTATGTTACATCATATCTAACACTTAAGTTTTAAGCTTTTATAAACCTTTGTAAAATTATTTAATTTTCATTATTGTCGTTGTCACTGGGGAGGGAGTGTGTAGGGAACTGCGTTTCCATCCTATGTCTTTCTCTTTCCTCGGTTATATCTGTCTTTTTTTATTGAGGTTAACGAATGCGCGAGGTACGCAACCCACCATTTCAATGATTAGAGCTCGTTTGAGCTTGAAGTAGCTTGAGCGTGTGACGGGAGGCTGAATGAATTTATTAAGTTTCGAGAAGTAAAATAGGTTGTTGTGAGTTATGTATGGGGTTTCCATTGAACGGACTAATCCCAACATCCAGCGTGTCTTAAACTGGCGATCAAATTATTAGATTAGACGTAATAGGCCGTCGACAAGAACCCAAATAATGAATTATTATAGAGCCATCTATCGGTCTGGAATAAAGAGGTGGCTTACATCTTTTATTACTAGATGGCGCCATACGCAAGATTTTCGCAGCAAAGGTTCCATTAATTGAAAGTTAGAAGTTTGAATTAGTTAATACAGGATATGCAATGACTTAACTCTGCCTATAGATAAAGACGTATATAGAATGGACTGTTCTTTGCTAATGCATTATTATGTCACCTAGAGCCATCTATCGGTTTGGAATAAAGTAAAAGCTTAAAGCTTTTGTGACTAGTTGGCGCGATACGCAAAAGCTCGCTATTTTAGGCGGGATTTTTAAATATTTAGTTACTTCTATTGATTTAAAAATTTAAACTGAAAGAATACCTGAAAAAAAAAATTATAAATTAAACAAAATTTATTAAAATTATATGCATTAAAAATTTTTAAATAACACAATTTTAAAATTTAAATCACTTGCCTGATACATTGTAAAATATTTTAAATTCTTAATTTTTCTAACATTTTAGTACTGAAACTTGGTAGAGAGAAAACTAATGAAAACTCAACTTTCTTTGGATGTCTTTAAATGTTATTGATTGCTTTCTTTTGTAAAAGAATAAATGGATCAAAATTAATGTAAACCTAACCAATCTTGATGCATTTAAGGAAATTTCAATTTGCCATAAGTTTTTTGAATAAGATTAGAGACATGTATGACAACGCATCTATGCAGTTATTTTTGAAAAAATAGGAAAAGAAGAAAAATACAAAATGTTTTTAGAGCACACCTAAAAGTTTGTGGCCCAACCAAACAAGATGCAATTTACTTAAAATATTGGTTAATTTGGCTTTAATGGTACCTCTTTTACCTCATCTTGACATGATTTGGTAATTTCTTGTCAGGATGCCCAAGAAATTACCATTTGATTGGAAACTTAGCGAGGTGAGTGATAGAACATTTCTTTGTTTATACTAGCATAGTGCCAGTGACTTGGTTATTATCACTAGAAAATTGTTTCAGGTTTTTCAGTTTCAGGTTTTCTTTTAGTCTCCATTTTCTTTTTTTCCTTCTTCGATTGCTTCGCCTTGAAGGTGTGATGGTGTTGAATTCTGTGATGCTCCACGAGTGACTCCAGAACAGCCTGTTTTCTCTACAAGGAGAACCAAGACTTCATGCAGCCAGTTGAATTGGTGAGACTTTATGTAGATGGAGACCAGGTAAATTAAGACCAGTTTTCTTTATATTTTTTTATCTAATAATTAAATCTGTTTAATTAAGAGTGACTAGTAGAATATGGACATCTGGCCGAAGCCCATATAACCTGGATTCTGTATTCATGTCCTGCTCGTTATAAAAATTTTCATAATTAAATTTAACCTGTGGTATTCATATTGTGTTTTATTTCATTTAAATTAACTATTTAGTAAATCATTCAATACCCATAAGCCACTACTTATTTAAAGTGTAATTTAATCTTATTTTATAAATAGTAGTTATTGATTAAATCCTTATTAAATTTTATAAAATTAAACAAGGGATTTGTGTGAATAAAATGGGTTGGTATTGGGAACTGTTGCCTCTACTTGCCATAGCATAGTCCAAGTCATCTTACTAAAATTTAAATAATCAGGTAAGAAGTTGTCTTAGTTCATTTTAAGCTAATCTTCTAAGCTAAACCGTCTGCTATCCTTGTAAACAATTTATAATCAATCAAACACAATCACCATTAATTCCAACGCAGACGTTTAATTTTTCAGTATGTTGAGTGTAAACCTCATGGACTAGATGTGGATTTTCGTCAGAGAATTATCGACAATTGTAACGGTTAGCAGTTCCATTTAGAAAAAATTGGAAATTTAAATCCAATGGAAAAACAAATGCTAGTAGTAGTATTAGTAAGGGTGGGGGAGCTAGATCTCGGCAAGTAGGCCTGAACTTTTCGCCAACCCCAGAATCACCCACTCTTACGCCTCCACTCCCAGTGCGCGGTCACAAACCCTTGATCACAAACGCTTGTTCGAGATAAATTGGAATAATAAACTACATATAAATACTCCGAGTTTCTAAGAAAAGGAAAAAAACCGAAAATTTACACACAACATTCATACACAAACAGCATTCCATAGTAGAAAAAAAACAGTACCTATTACTCTTTTCTTCAAATGATAAAATTAGAATTTATATTAACAGTTTTAAGCGATAAATCTGTTTTTTTCATTTCATTTAAGGACTGAAGTTCATGTCTCGTAAGCTTAGTGACAAAATTAAAAATAAAGCACACAAGGTAGTTCTTATTGGCGATTTCAACGAAAGAATTAGCAGTATTGTATCCGGAAATATGCCTACTGTAGGAAGATACGGACTCGGAAATCAAAATGAGAGAGGAGAAAAACTATTAAGTGTTGCTGTTAAAAATAATCATAGAGTCGCAAATACTCTATGTCAACATTATCCAAGCCTTAAGCCAATTTAAAGCCAAGTCGGAAATAGACCGTGGGTCTGACCACAAGCAAAATTACAAACCTAAACCAAAGAAACAAACTAAACTTCCCCTCAATCCTAGACCAAACATTGATGTCGATCTTTTTAAATGGATTTTAAAACACCACAAGGCTCCGATTATCATCGATAATGTAGAGGAGGCTTAGGAAATGAATTAAAGAGTGAATAACTAAATGAGCCGTGACATCATCAAAAGAAAAAGCCTAAACGAATAGAACTAGGATTATATTAAACAATTATACAAAGAGCTCAAACCAGCAAACAGACGATAAAAATGTCCACACCGCAGGGGTCTGTGGAGAACTTAAGAACCATACCAACAAACATGAGCCACGAGAATTGTTTTACAGAGTAGTAGTAAGGACTTCCCCACCCTTACTACTACTGTGCACTAGAGCTCAGCAAGTATGCCTAAAAGTTTTTTTTTGCTAACCCAAGAATCACCCACCCCTACGCCTCCACATCCAATGCATGTCCATTTAATACCGACTTGAGTGCTGTTCTAGTCGAAATCTTTAAGATTAGGAGTGTCGTTAATCTAGAAATGTTTATTCTTAGGCGACTTCACCAATGGTCAATTCCTAATATGTGGTATGGAGTTTACTTTACTGTACCGCAATTCGGAGAGAGCGGACTTTCTCTTTTCTTATACCAAGAAGGTGTAGATGCCTGTTCAGGTGATGGAGTTGTTAGGATTCCCACTAAGTCTTCGACTTTGGAGCCATCATAATCTGGTATCATCACCTTGATATCTCTACATCCTTCTGTCCTTCTACAATTCTTCCTGGTTTCTTCTCAGGCCTTGTTCCTGGAAGTTCCTGAGAAATCTGTTTTTTACTCTAAGGAAGACTCGGAGCCTATTAATGAACTAACGAAACCTTGTCTTGCAACCTAGTGTCCTGGGATTCACCTCAGTCTCACTTCCTTGTATGTTTCCAGTCTTTCCAATGCCTCTCTGCACTCCTGGACTAGCGCTAAACTCGTCTCCGGTTGACTTGATGCTTTCCACCTATGATCCATCTGTGTACCAGGCCTGGAAATCGTTTAGCTCCTTGATTTAGTTCGTTAAACGTTCTTCCTTTGTCGAGATTTCTACTCCAAAGTCTTTCTTTAATCTTGGGTTGCCACTAGCTGTAGCTTACTAGAGTAAGATATCTCTTTAATAAATTAAAACAACGTACTCAAGTAATAAAGAATGAGAAACTGAAATTATAAAGACCAATGGTATAGCAGAAGTTTTGAAAGTAAATTGTGGCAAACTTTACAAAGGTAATTAAGAAAAACTTTCAGAAGAAATAAATACGGATAGTATATATACCTCAGGGCGATCATTATTTTCCCACCCCCTTAAGTGTAAAAAAAAATGTAAACAGGAAAGTTGTGGTGCTTGAAACGTTGTTCTCAGACATTTTGTGTTTATTTTAATATTTTACTTTTTTTCTATCTTCCTTGTTTTAGACATGTCAGTTTTCCAATGAGCAAAGCGAGCGTACGGAAATGGGTGAAAATATTGAAAGTGAATCACCGAATCGTAATCCAGAAACGATTTCTACATCGTCTAGAAAACGACGAAATCCTGAGCTGACGCAAGCTAGGAAACAGATGGATCAAGCTTATAATATGATGAGCAATATATCTGCAAGACGTGAGCCAGAAGTTGATTTATTCTATGAACTTCTTTCAAAAAAAATAAAAAAATTCAATGAAGCAAGTCAAGAAGAAATCATGGATGAAATAGATGCACTAATATTAATTAAAAAAAGATATGTTAGTCGCAATAAATTTTATACAGCTCCATCTCCTCAGAGTGGATCATCTACGTCGTCAGTATATAGTCGAAATGAATTTTATGTAGCACCCTCTCCTCAGAGTATGTCAGCTCCTCCGCCGGTATCAGTACCACAACCTTTGCCATCACCATCATTAACAGATTGTAGTCCATCACACATGTATCAAAACGATATTTATATTTTGCAACCAAAACCAAAAGCGCATATTATTCAAAATGATCTAGTGCGTAAAGCTTTTGATATGGCGCACACACAATGATTTAAATTCATAAACAAAATGTTCGAAATAAATGTTGTTAAAAAATTAATATCTACAGGAGTTTATGTCTACGTTATTTTGGTATTCTCTATTCAGTATTAAGCTCAGTATAAAAACTTGTAATAGATATTTAATAAACAAACCTATCTCTATCAACCTACCTTTACATAACCTTTTAATGCCTTACATAGGGCTTCGCAAACTTCGGGTACTATCATCGAAATAACTTGGCTTGAGATTTTAAAAAGAAATTGAAGGCTTTTAAAGCTATGTCCTGTCGCAAGAAATCGCAGTGTAACTGCCAATCGTACTTTTGCAGGAATAGCTTTTCTCCACAAAGTACCTTTTTTCTTTATTTCAGGTTCAATCAATCGCAGAAGATACTCAAAATCTACTGGAGACATACGGCAAAAAATATTAAATTGTCCTGAAGGTTCTTGATTTAAGTTATTTAATAAATGCCGTCCATCATATCTAAAATAGAAAATAAAATAAAAAAATAGATAAAACAAAAATAGAAATTAAGATACTCGTAATATGCAGTAGGTATGTACATAGGCACTATAAAATAATTATAATTTAATCATTATTGGTTTATTACTTACTGATTACGTAACCTATGAAGAGTTGTAACCCACCATCTTCTTTTACGAGGTCTTTTTTTTGCAGAATTATATTTATAATATAGTTGTTAGCAGTCATCATTGCAAACTCACGCAACGCAATTTCTTTTTCACGCCCAGTCCCAGACATATTAACGTTGGCCCGGTGCACAAAGGAATAAGCTTGGTGCTAATGTGTGGCCACTCTTCACATTTCGAACGCTGTTGGCCCCAATGGCCCCGTGTGGAGCCGGCGTTAATGTCTTAGCATGCGTGGAATTCAATCCCCACGTTAGTACGAGAGCAATGTCTCGCACGTTAGGTATATCACGTACTACTATTCTAAACATTTTAAAGGATCACAGGTAAATTTTTATGTCACAAAAAATACTACTTTACATATTAGTTATGTACATAATTATGCCACCCTATATATAATATTTGCTTATGTATATGCTTACTCAGTTATATTGTATTTCATGCTTTATTTGCATTATTTAGTCTATATAATCACTTGTAATATTAAGTTAAGGTAATCTTCGTTCTTGCTTAGAGTACACTGTATCGCGGCTTGTCAAAATAAAAGTTTTTTAAAACGTTATTAACGTGACAGAAAACATAACTGGCGCAGTCGGTAGGATCAGGGCAGTTTTCGATTAAGATTTGCACGTCATCGAGACGATCAATCGTAAAAACGTGAGTTTTAACTCTTCGGTCCTGATACGAACGTGGAAGCTGAGATCAAACCTTATCAGAATCGCTCTGAGACGAGAGATCAGTGGATACACCATTTGGCAGCACGACCACAGCACCTTAGCAACGCGGGGATTCATCTGATTGGAAAAAGGTAAGTGCCAATTTCCTTTCAAACCCTTTCCCTTACTTTGGATTGAGCGAGTGGAAAGTTAGTTTTAAGATTATTGTTATTTTTAAAATTTTTATTGAAACACATATTTGAAAAACTTATTTTGAATTTATCTTTATCAATTGAATATTATTGAAATTACCATTGAACTTTCTTTTAAGCAAATCCTATTGGAATATACTCTCTCTTTATCGTAAAGGAAGAAAGATTCAAATAATTTAGTAGTAAAATTAATTTTAGAATTGAGTTTATGTTATTTAATTAATAACATTATTTTTATTTTACTCTATGAGTGAACCAAACGTTGACGCATTAGCTGAAAAATTTTTCAGAACTCTCAAATTACAACAACAAAATTCGCATTTAGAAATAATCCGAGTTATCTAATACAATGACTACTACACGATCAAATTCTATAAATTACACTCTTTTAAAAATGTACGTTGATACAATTCACCCTTACAATGGTGATTCTAATACCCTTAACAATTTCATTTCTGCCGCAGATTTTCTATTTGAAACATATGATAACCAAGAAGATCCTATTTTAAAAATTACCTTATTAGAACTATTAGAATGAAATTAATTGACCGTGCACTAATATTAGTAGGTTGCCGTATGGAATTATTATCCTGGGCACATATTAGAACTGCTTTATTAGATTGTTTTGGCGATAAGCGTAGTATAGAATGCCTTGAACAAGATTTGTTTGTAGCTATCCCAAATAAGAATGAACAACCATTAGATTTTGCAAAAAGACTACAAGTATTGCGTAGTGCTTTAGCTCAAAAAATTAATAGTTTTGATGATAATATTATGACAGCTGAAACAAAACTTATTCATCTTAGACAATACGATACTATATGTTTAAGAATATTTATAAGAGGATTAAACAACCCCTTACAAAGTATTATCCGATTAAAAAACCCAGATTGCATAGAAACCGCAATGACAATGATATCAGAGGAAGAAAACTTCCATTATACACAAAATTTATACAAACCATTTATACCAATAAACCATAACAAACAACCAACATTAATGCACAAACCACCAGCATATTCACAGAATAACTCGCAACACAAAAATCATAATAATAATATACAATATTCAAATCAAAATAATTTTAGAACCCCAAATAATAATTTTTATCAACAACATAACTATAGACAGAATTTTATTCCACCTAGTTATCAGAATTTCAATCAAAATTCAAATTTCCCACGAGGTCCAGTTCCAATACAACCTAGGCCAATGCCTCAGAGACCTCTTCCAACCAATCGACAATTTTTCGGTACCCCAAAGAATGTTTTCAAACCCACAGGTCGAACACCCCTTGATAAACCTGAGCCAATGTCAACCAGAACATCTTACACAATGCCAACAAATTCTAACATTCACCCCAATAATCATTTTAAGCCATCTGGCCCAAGAAATTTCATAAGAAATTTCAAGAACTTTTCCAAATGGAAAATAAAAATCTAGAAGAAAATGTCACAACCAATTACCACCCCAGTGAAGATAATGATGATTATTATGGAAATAATACTGAAAATCCTTATCAGTTATATTCTTACCAAACAAATAGAAATGACCCCTGTACATCAACAGATTACAACGATTTTGAATATGAACCAGAATATTCTTATGATGAGAATACATTCCCTATTCCAGACCAACAAATAGAAAATGAAAATTTTCCTATTACCAACCCTTCGAAAACCCTAACATAACATACGAAGTAAATACACAAGTCACTAATAGCCTCCCTTATATCGAAATTCAAAACCCACCAATTAAACTGTTAATAGATACTGGCTGTTATCCATCAATATTACGACCCTCCATAGCTGAAAAATATTTTCCTGACAAAATCTATCAATTTTCATCGATATTAAAAACCGGAGTTGGAGAAAAAGAAGTTCTCTACAAAGCCAATATTCCAGCTTTTGCAGAATTGCAAACAAACGATTCGATCGATTTTATACTCTATGATTTTCATAACTATTATGACGGTATTTTAGGCCTTCGAGAATTAACTAAATTTATGTTTAACATTGACCTATATCATAAAAGGCTGATAAAGTCAGACGGTATTACAACCTTGTCATTCAGATATCGCGAGCCTGACTCAACATTTAAAATCACGGTCAACGCCCACGAAATCCTAAGCACAAAGGTACCCGTAACAACACATGATACTATTGACATAATTATACCTGAAGGAACAATAAATGACTCTTTATACATACCAGAAACGCTCTGCACAGCAGAAAATGGTTTTGCACGTGTTGATATTCAGAATAACACAGATGAAAATATTACTGTTGAATTAACGAGTCCAATTGACTGTAAGATTTTACCAGATTATCATAAAGATAATTTTGAATTTTTTCACTTAGACAATTTAATTAATTCAAACCCAGAAATATCCCATAATAATTACACTACATTTAATAAGAATCTCGATATTACCCAATTTATCAGACATGACCATCTTAACAACGAAGAATTCGACTATGAAGTCCAATACAAAAAAGGAACACAGAATACAAATGCTGATGCTCTATCCAGAATAGAGACTAACATGATAGAAAATGATTCTATACTTGGAAGCCCTGGAGACATCACTGAAGAAATTGATCAATACATTGCAAATGAAAACGCTACTTTAGATGATTTAGACCAATTACCAGATCTATTTAACCCTGCTTTAGATCTAGAACCAAAATCGAATAAAATCAAAATTCTTTCTGATATACAAATATTACCCCCTCGTGACCAACGTCCACAAAATGGAGATACAATTCACTCAGCAATAGATGACCCAATATTAAATATACCTATAACAGAAAATTGTTTAAATACTTACAATCATCAAG
Source organism: Anthonomus grandis grandis (assembly GCF_022605725.1). Classification (NCBI taxonomy): domain Eukaryota; kingdom Metazoa; phylum Arthropoda; class Insecta; order Coleoptera; family Curculionidae; genus Anthonomus; species Anthonomus grandis. The sequence continues at coordinate 2,973,239 of NC_065561.1, forward strand.
TTCTAATTACTCACCATACAAATAAACAATATTGTGCCTTTAAAACAAAACATTTTGAGAACAAAATTAGATATCACTTAACTTTGAATAGCAACTATGTAAACGAAATCGTATACTTTTTCCGAGAATAAATCGATCCTAAAGTTGTACACTGCATGTATATACAACAATCTGAAATTGACAATTTAGGAAATAAAATAGGAGTAATCTTATCCAAAACATTTAAACATAACTTTTACAAATTAGTAATCTCCAATACATTCTTAAACGATATAGTAAATGTAGAAATGCAAACGAATTTAATAAAGAACCATCACGAGAAAACTTGCCACCGAGGTATTAATGAATGTATGATGTCCTTGAAAAAATTATATTACTGGCCCAATATGAAATTAGACCTCACACAGTATATAAACAATTGTGACATATGTCAACAAGCCAAGTATGACCGCCATCCTTCAAAAATAGAATTTTCATTAACACCCACACCTCGAGAACCTCTAGAATCCATCCACATGGACACTTTCCAAATTTCTAACGTAAAATTCCTAACTATAATAGATGTTTTTTTACGTTACGCCCAAGCTTACCCCTTAGAACCTAGTTGCAACGCAATTACAGTTCTAGATAATTTAGCAATTTTTATAAGTCATCATGGACTACCTCATCAGATTACCTGTGATAATGGCACAGAATTTAAAACTTCCCTATTAATTGATTTTTGTAAACTTCACAAAATAAAAATTCATTTCACTACTACCGGAAATTCAAATAGCAATAGTCCTATTGAAAGAGTCCATTCAACCTTAATTGATCACATTAGAGTTTTAAAACTTAAATTCCCAAATGCGACAATGAAACAACTAATGATTTACGCGATTACAGGTTACAACCTCTCTGTACATAGTGTTACTAAACAAAAACCCTTTGACGTCTTAAATGGACGTCCAAACGCTTTAGACCCTTTTGACCTTACAGATGAGATCATATTAAATAAATATGTTAATGATCGTAAAGACCGATTGAAAGTTATCTATGACGAAATCTATAATCAATCTCTTAATACTAAATTACGTTTAAATGAAAAACAGAATAAAAATAGAGAAGCCCCTATAGATATTCCATCAGGATCAAAAATCTATGTAACAGATAAATCCGCTTCGAGAACTAAAGATAAAGCGCGTAAAAAAATAGAATACGTTCAAGAAGATATCGGTAATAAAATCATTACAAAAAACAAGAAAGTTGTACATAAATCTATGATACAAAAACCTAAAAAACACTTTCTTTTCCCTAGAAATAATGAACCTCCTGACACTTCACAAGAGCTTCGCAGTTCTCCTACAAGTATTATCAACAACAGTGATAGCGACTAATCCTATCATAACCCCAATTAAATCCCCTTTATTCCCATTTCATTTAGGAAATGCGAGAATTATTGAAAGTAAACATACTTTCCTCCATTATGTAGAAATTAAACCATTAGTTATAGAGCTTACTAAACTAGAAGATAATTTTAGAATTTTAATTGCTGCTTGTAATGAAACAAATATTATTAACGCTTTGCTTTTACATCATATTAACACATTAGATATGCTTAAACATGCTAGCTACTTTATTAATGAAATCAAAACTAAACTTAATAACATTAAACCACATAGCCGTGAAAAACGAGGCTTAGTAAATATATTAGGTAAAACGTCAAAATGGCTTTTTGGTACATTAGACTCCGATGATGGAGAAAGATATGACAAAGCAATTGAAGAATTACGCTATAGTCAAAATACATATAAAAAAAGAAATAAATATGCAAATTTCATTAACAAAAGATTTAATTAACAGTTACAATAACACCATACATACTTTAAGTAAAAATCAAAACTCTTTAAAAAATCATGTTGACCTTTTCAAAAAGCAAATGAATAAAACAATTAATGATCTTTCCATATATTTAAAACTTCAAAATACTATAAGTCAATTAATTATAAATTGCCAGAGTTTTATTACTTTCCTAGATAATTTAGAAGATGCGATAATGTTTGCTAAACTCAATACCTTACATAGTACCGTAGTTTCAGCTATCCAATTAGAACAAATAATTTTGAATCTAACTACCCTTTATGGTGAAGAAAGACTAATATCATTTAGCGACTTAAATTATTATTATCTATTAACAGGACTTCAAGTAAGTTTTTCAAATGATAAAATAATTTTTGCTATTCATTTCCCTATATTTATAAAAGAAACTTTCGAACATTTCCACTTCCTGCTAGCACCAAAATAAAAGCACAACAAACGTGCCAAAACAAGCAAATATTCTTTATTGATACACCTAGTTTAATAGAAATACCATATAAATGCGGTATAAGCTTGCTAGGATCACAATTCTGGAATCAAGAGGATATCCTGAGATACCGGATGTAACATTTAATGACTGGGAAATGCAGCTGCCAGAGGAAACAATCCAACTAGATTCAATCGACTTCAATCACATCAGATCGTTAGCAGAACGCTCCAATATCTTGAAACCCCTTCCAGAGGAAGAAGAAAGAATTCACCCTGCAGCCTGGAGCTTTAGTATAACTCTTGGAACCATACTAGCCATATGCTGTATAGTCTTCGCTATCTACACACTTATCCAAAAGAAAAGGTCTACCGAAGAGGAACTAGAACTTCAAGACAAAGAAGAAGCTGAAGAAAAAGATGCTACCCCTGGTACCTCGAAAAACAACACACCATCCCTGTTGTTTTCGACTTAGGCGAGAGGAGTTATGTACACAATTATGCCACCCTATATATAATATTTGCTTATGTATATGCTTACTCAGTTATATTGTATTTCATGCTTTATTTGCATTATTTAGTCTATATAATCACTTGTAATATTAAGTTAAGGTAATCTTCGTTCTTGCTTAGAGTACACTGTATCGCGGCTTGTCAAAATAAAAGTTTTTTAAAACGTTATTAACGTGACAGAAAACATAACTTATTTCGCAATGTGTTTTTTTCAAATTTTTAGATTGCGCCCATATCATATGGTTTTACATCATGTCTTGAATCACGGAGACTTTGACCGACAGTTAGATTATTGTCATTGGATATTGGGCAGCATTAGGGAAATAGAGAATTTTTATCCGAAATTCTTTAAATAGATGAGGCCACTTTTAGGAGTGATCGAAACATTAATTTGCATAATATGCATTATTGGTGTGACAACAATCCTCACTGGTTGCGGGTGGTACAACATTAAAGCCATTGGAGTCTCAATGTATGGTGTGGCATTCTGGGCGAAACTATTATAGGTCCCTATTTCTTTGATCAACCACTAAATGGTGGCGTATTTCTTAATTTTCTGGTGAACCAATTGCCTCTTTTATTAAAAGATATACCCCTGCAATTACGACAAAATATGTTTTTGCAACTAAACGGTTTCCCAGCACATTTATCAAGAAATGTGCGAGAACATGTAGATTTAAGATTTCCACAGAGGTAGATTGGGCGGGGAAGTCGATTTATTTTTTTTTTAAACTTTTTGAACAAAGAATATTTAAAAATTATTAAATTAAGACATTTTATCATTGAACCTTAAAAAAAAACAAATAAATAACAATAAATATCGGTGTAATAGCGTCTTATTAAAATTATATAACTAAATATTTTTTCTTCGATATTTCAGGCTACGAATAAGATATGGAGATACGGTTTTCACTGGTCTATTAAGCTATCATTTCACTACATTTTTATTAAAAAAAAGTCATTATTGCATTTAATTTTTTAAAGAATTTGGCAATTTTCTGTTATTAGATCAAAAAAACGCGCTCTAGCCGCATTACTAAGAACTAGACTTATCACAGATAAGACGGATTTGATAGAGCAATAAATGTTTTTTTTAGCGAGACCAAGTTTATTAAACCATTGTGATTTGTTATGCTGTAGATTTCGTGTTTTTTACCTTTTATAAAAGTTATTAAACCCTTCAGTCTATTAGGAGTTACAGCTGTTTATTTAAAAAAAACATTGAATTACTCCCCACCACTTTATTTTAATAGATACGTCACAAAGGTTTAAGCAAAAATTACTCGAGTAAAGCTGATCTTTAAAAAGCATATATTTTTTCGTAACATTTACTGGGTAGATTTTAGTGAAAAATCACTTAAAAAGTTTAAGATGGCGGTTACGCCCCCTGGCGACCATCTTGGAAATCTGAAAATATTTTCCATGGTATTCCTTTGGCCACTTTAGTCATAAATTTTTTTACAGCAAATTCCTAACTCGACAATACTTAAAATACTTTTTTTATATAATTTCACGTGTTATTAATAGCTTGACAAACTGTTTTGAAAAATAACAAAAAAAATCTTTTTTCTTTCAAATAATTTTATATACTACATTATTATTAAATTCACTTTCATTAAAAGGTTTAGTTTTTGTTAATAAATATCGTAATGTGTTTTGCGGTTTAAAAATAGTTCTTATGCTACTAAATTTCTTAGCAATTTATTTTATGTTGTAAGAAAAACCTGGAATAAATGATAAAATAAGATTTAAATTAAATATGTTTTGTTCATGTATTTAATTTAATTTAATTTAACTTTATTTACCTTAATAACGGTAGTAGATATAACTACTGAAATGTTGGTTCAAATTAGGTATTTTTATTAAAAAGTAGATTTTCTCGTTGTTTTTATCGTTTTCAATTTTAATATTCATAACAAAATTAGGTAGGATATTGAAAAGAAAAAACGAGCTCAAGGATTAATCAATTAAGCCTCAGCTCCTAGGTATATAAAAAATCTATTATACCTCAAGTATATTATTGTATTTAAGACTTATTGAACTTAAATTAAATTAAGTATAACGAAAAAAATCATTAAAGATTTAAGTTCATATTTCTATTAAATACGCGAATAAGTCTATTTTCTTCCTCTTTTCAATTTCTGAGCGTGTGAGATAGTATTTTCTAAATTGATTTTTGCTATAAGCGATATAATACCCAATAAAATAAGTAACTCATACTATGGTAAAATTAGGAATTTTGCATAAATTTGTCAGGTTAACAACGATCAACATGGAAGGCTCCATAAGTGCAGTTCGGATCGGAGAGATGTTTTCAACCGTTTTTACTATAAATAATGACTAAAACAGAGAGACGCTATCTCCTTTTTAACATAGCTTTTGAGAAGGTAGTGAGAGAGGCAAAAACGGAGACTCTTTTATTCAGAAATCGGGGCACCCGCCTGACATAGACTCAACTGGGAACGTTAAAGAAGAATTTCTAAAAATTGAATCTGCAATGGAAAATATAGGCCTAAAAATAAATGAGACTTAAACCAATTATGACCACATCAAGAACTACGAGTAGGAATCGGATAGGACAAAATATGACGATGGAACAATACAATTCGAAAGAGTCCATCAATTTAACTATCTGGGTACCACTATCACGTCATATACTGATATAACCACAAAACTAAACAGTAGAATAGAAACTGCCCATCACTGCCGCTTTGCATCACAGAAAATAAGGATAATAAAATCCAAAAATATATCCTGGATAACTAAAATAAAAATATACTGCTCCATTATAAGACTGAACATGGTTTAGGACTGAGAATTGTAGAGAAAAAAGTCATATAGGAGTAAACACCGGATAAAAATACACAACAGTTCCATATTAAAAAAAAAGGCGAAAAACAGAGTCCAATGAAGAACAATTATTAAGTCAGTCAAGACCTTTTCTGGGTTGTGAGAGCTACAGAGACAGGGAAACAAAGAGAGAGAGAGAGAAAGTAAGATTCTATTGTTTTAAATCACTTACCTTCCGCATATGACGCGGTCATATGTGTGACGGGTTTCTGGACTATTATATGGTCATTTGCTCAAATGAAAATTGAAAAAATTAAACTAAGCGAGCTCACTATGCAGCACATCTAACCATAAAGACGAGACACTGGAATCCATACTTTGCAATTGTCTTGCTTTCTCATCAATATGCGGCAGTGTTCTCGGTGGATCCCCTTCGAGATATAAGGAATCTTCTCTGGGCGATGTGGTCGCTTTTGTTAATTCGTTAGGGTAAAAACATAGTGAGGCTTTGAACTTCGCGCCAAGCTGCTCTTCAGGCGGCGATTCAAGGTTTATTATACAGTTTCGAATCAAAGAAAACATAGTAAAAAGTTACTGCACGTATCCAGATCCGCGATTTAAGCGGCGCTTTAAGGATTTTTCACACCAAGGCGACACTTACGCTCCACTCATACGGTGCTCCAGGTACGCTCAAAATTGATATAATGAAATCAAATAGGCATGTTCACATTACCACTGACACCAAGCTCACGCGCCATCATTAGAGCATCGCGATCTTTTGCCGAGGATATTTTGAGCGTTGGATTTTATCGTGTCAAGACTTGAGCGCTAGTGTTTTTACCAAAAATGGACAACGTGGACGAGAAATTAATAGAAATTGTTCGTAATAAACCCGAGCTGTATGATCAATCGAACAAATTATACAGTGATAATGTCCACAAAAAATATATGGTCAGAAATAGGGAAGGCATAAGATACACGTTGTTAAAATCACTTTTTCAACATATTTAGGCGCTAATTTCAATCTTCTGCCATAAAATCTGAATTTTTGGGTGAGAATTCCAAATGCATTTTCAACTACCTTGCGGGCGCGAGATAATCGGTAGTTAAAAATACGTTTTTCAATTTGATTTTCAATATGAGTTCCAGGAAAAGGTCTCATTAAAAACTTTTTTAAGGGTAAAGCCGGATCTCCAACGATAACGTATGGGGCAAGTTGCTGAGTCCCAGGTTTGCATCATCCGGAATAGTAAGATCAAATTATCAATATCGATATCGACAACGATAAATCTATAATTCGCATCGACAAGTGCCAATAAAACTATTGAAAAGGACTTCTTATAATTGAAGTAAAGGGAATCCGAATTGTGCGGAGTTTCGATAACAACATGTTTGGCATCCAAAGCTCCTATACAATTGGGAAACTGCCATTGTTGTCTAAAATTCTTGGGCAATTTTTTCCCATTCTTGTTTGTTTGGTATTGACATAACCTTCTTCATCATAATTTTTATAATAACATCGCAAACTTCATAAACTGTTTGTTGTACTGTAGAAGTTCCCAGGCAATAACTAAACACTATTGTCCTAAATGAATCACCACTGGCCAAAAACCTGAAAATAAAAACATATTTTATTTTTTTTAAGTAACATGTAATATTTAAAGAGCTTAAAACATTAGAAATGAAAAGTTTTACAGCCGTATTCGGCATCTTAATCTCTATTAAACCTCTTTTAGCTAAAAAGCACTTTTAAAATCAATCAATCTCTTTTAATTAAAAGCGCTTCTAAAAATTTGTTTTTTCAATTTTTGTTTACATGTCAAACAAAGATTGACTAAGACAATGAAAGGTTTTAAAAGCGCGAGTATGACTGTTTGGGCTTAACCTATATTCTGAAGTATGCTTTTTTTAGCCCATGAATGCAAGCAGAGATGGATGAGTTTGCGAAGTCAGGATCGCAAGGTTCGTCAGAAATATACTACTGTAAGTGGCCAAGCAGCTGTGAAGTATCGAAAATGGAAATTTGAAGATATTATGTCATTTTTGAAGCCCTACATGAAGGACAAAGAGCGATTGTCATCAGTAGATTTGGAGGAACAACAGAAAAACGTTGAAGAAAGTGAAGAAGAGATAGACAGTACTCAAAAGAGAGAACTGGAAAAACAATATGGAATCTCAACCAATACCTGGATCTTCCAAGCGATCTCTGGACCACAGACAATCTAAAACAAGATTTATTAGATCTAAGAATCCACAAGAGACAGCTTCCTCAACCGTAATGAAATATTTAATAAAAAAAAAGAAAGTGTGGACAAAACGCAACAAAAGGATTCCTTGGATCTCTTTTTTGAATCAATGTTGAAAACTGTGAAGACCTTCTCTCAAATAATTTACGGCCAAATATTTAATTCAGTATCGCAGATGGAGGCCAAATATTTGATGCCAATGCCATAATCTCGGCACTCTTTACCTCAGCATGGCTCTCATGGTATTCAGGTACAAAATACAACAACTGGAACAGACTGGATGTATTTGGAAAATACAAGCAATCATTATGTCTCAACCCCAATCACTTCACCCGACCCTGGTTCATCAAATTCTAATTGCTTCACTTACTTTTTACAGTTTTCTCCTGAACAATATTAATTTTTTCATATATATTTCATTATAATATTTTTTTTTTTTTTTTATGGTAAACACAAGCACAAGAGGAAAGTCCTATGTAACTCTTGGAGTGGTGCTTGCGCGAAGATATTTGTGGGCATTTATCTTGAATCGCTGCAGGTTGTATGCGTCGGGAAATATGTGGGGTGGAAGCCCGTTCCACAAAGAGGATGTTCTCCAGATGAATGAGTCCCGATACAGCGACGTCCTTGGGGTAGGCAGGTGGACTCGATGTTGATGAGCCGCAACTGCTAGACGCGTCCTTCTTGCCGGAAGAGCCCTGGGTGGAATCAGGCCTGCCAGCTCAGAGGAGCACTTACCGTGATAATAACGGTAGAATAAACAGAGATCAGCCACCTTTCTCCTGTGCTCCAGACTATCCAGACTCTTTGTCAGTTCTGGTTTGTCGATAAGACGAATAGCTCTCTTCTGTATAGAATCTAGCAGCTTTAAACTATGCTTGGGTGCAGAGCTCCAGACATGCGAGCAATACTCGAGGGAAGGGCGTATTTGAGCCTTATAAAGAGTCAGCAGCTGTTCTGGTGTAATAATAGTAATAATGGTAAACTACGGTGTAATAATCTGGTGTAATATAGAGCTTTTGTTAAAATATTAAAAATATTGTATAAAAATTACGGTCATGCTTATTTTTTATTTAAATGATGGAAGGTTTAAATTGAAAATGGCCAAGTATTGAATTTACAAAATGTTTCTGCTTTAAATATTAAAACCTATTTTTTTATTAAAAAAATTGAAAAATATATCTACTTACCTTAAACAAATTGCTAGTTTCTCTCTTGGTGAGATTGCCGCCCAAAATTTGGTATCCTGTTTCTTAAGGTTACCACCATTTATTGAAAGCAACATTTCGAATCGCTCTTTTGACATTCTAAAATAACAACTGGATAAAATAAGAACTGAAGTTTCATCATCAACTAATTGCGGATATAGTGTATGAAATTCCCCTTGCGTGGATCTGTACTGCAAGGAGGGATGTACCCATTTTCTTTTTCTTTTGGGTTTTGGCGATCAACAACAACTCTTCTTCGGAAAAGTATGATCATAGTGTGAACACGCACGAATCTTGAGCGTACCTTGAGCATCGTATGAGTGGAGCGTGAGTGTCATCTTGATGTGAAACAGCCTTTATATTTTAAGAATTTTTGCCTCTAGAATCCGTTTTTGGTGCCCTTTTACTGCACTTTTCAATAATATTAACATGTGGTGACAAGTTATACATAAAATTAGGCTATGAAGCCGGAAGAAATTATAAATTCTGTATTCCTTAGACCACCTATTTGGAATCAAACCCACAAAGATTATAAAAATCGGTATGTTCTAGATAAATTATGGGCTAAGGTGGCCAAAGAATGTGATTTAATAGGTAAGTTATTAGTTTCAAATGCCGGGCAATGTTTACTAATTTGAAAAGTGCATTTTTCTAAAATGGTTTTAAATAGTTAATGGTTTTAAAAGTAGAGAGGTCGTATCGTTTTTTTAGTCCAATCAAAATATAGCATTTTTCTCTTTTAATACCCTGCATCTCAGAAATGAAGCGTTTGCGGAACCATGTTATTAGGAAATTTTTGTCTTATTTTTATGCGATGATCAGGAGCTTTTAAGTCAACCTGTAGAGATGGATTCAGTAAATCGTTTTTTCAAAAATTGTATTGTTTACTACTTATACAAAATCAACAAATGTAATAAATTACAAGTATAATTGAAAGTTCGTATTTTGATATAAATGTATAATTACCTTATAATAATTAAAGGTTAAAGGTTAACAGAATTATCTGGAAGTTCTGTTTCTTTTGTCAAGTGTTTTTCGTGACCTTCTTTCTCTATTATAGTATTGTGTCAAACACAAATTGATTTTACAATGAAATCGCGGTTTGCTCACCTGTTTCAATCGCTTTAGACAAGATTCTTCATTTCGAATACATAATTCTAAACGTACATTCTATGGTCTTTTGTGCTCTTAAAAGACGTTGATTGAAATATAAACTGTCCGGAGTTAAGTTTTCCCTGCTATATGGTTTCAAAAGATTATAGTTCAGCGCTTATGTTTCACTCGCAATAAAGACAATTGGTATTTTATTATTTGTTTTCGGCAAATTTTGTTCTTCAGGTATTTGTAATTCATTTTAATCATTAGCCTGTACATAGATGAATTTCGGAAGGAACCTTCATCACTTTGACGCCCATATGCGCCAACATCTATTATTATCAGCCTATAATTTGCCTCACAGACAGATTGCAAAACAATAGAAAAAAAATTCTTGTAATTGAAATACATACTTCCACTATTTTTTAGACACTTAATTCGAATACGTTTACCGTCAATGGCCCTTATAACATTGGGAAAATTCCATTGCTTCATAAATCCGTCACTAATTTTTCGAAAATCTTCTTTTTCTGGTGCAGCTAGATGATTCGGTCGATTGTTTTGGCTCCCATACGAATTTGAAAAAAAAGACTTTTAAAAGAATCTTCTATTGCCAAATATCTAAAAAAAATTACTGAAGTAGAACAAGAATAATTATTACTTCATAATAATAAAAAATATAACAAAATATTTTAAATTCACTAAAAAATCTTTTTATTGATATAAATTATTAATGTTGAAGTCATATATTTGTCAAACAATGATAAACAGAAGTGTAATATTTTTTCAGTAAAAGAAGTGCACACAAAGTGGAAAAGTTTGCGAGACTATTTTAGAAAAGAATTCGAGAAAATTCCTACTCCTCGATCTGGAGATGCTGAAGATATCAGGGATGAATCATCTTTGCCCTATTTAAAAAAATTTAAGGACCAATTTACATTAAAACAGACGGAGAGCAATCTAACTGAAGATTATTTTGCAGAAACTTAAAATTCGCCTAAAGAAATTAATACAGCAATTTCTAATGTGCTAAGAATATTTAATGGCCCTATACTTTTGGGGACAACAAGATACCGATACCTCATTTTTTAAATTTCATTACGGCGTTGCCACGTATTTTTAGGATAATTTTAGTGTTTTAAGGGGTTTATTAAAACTCTTATAGCAACCGCTGTGTTCAATCTAGATAAAGGAAATTTTTATTCTTGTTAATATACGATATCAGCCTTATTTTTCAGTAAAAGTCTGAAGTTTTTCTCATACAGAATATCTAATATAACTTTACCAATTTACTGTAATAAAATATGCAATAACTCGATTTTTTTTAAAGGAATACCTTATATTTTTCTCTTTAGTGAAGATTGCTTATTCATTGTCTATTTTAAATTTTTTAAAAAACGATGCCAATAAAAGCTATGTATTTTAAAATTTAAAATAAAACAATTGGAAGTAGTATAAAACAGAGCTTTAAGAGTAATTTTGCGTTGTAATCGTTATACCCCTATAGAAACCATGTTAATTATCTTAAATGTGTTGTCAGTTAAGCAAAGAATTGCGTATAATTTATTATTATTTTATTATTATTATTTATTATTTATTATTTATTTTCTTAAGGATACAAACAGGTAAACCCACTACAGTATCCACTCATAAATATAGAAGCAAATATAAACTTGCAAACACTAAAGTTAAATATACTTAACAATTGCTAAACCAGAAAAAGACTATTAAATTTTAAATACTAATTCCTACACAAAAAACAAAGTCTGGGACACGAATTATAGTAGCTCTCTCTTCAATACACCTCTCAGGTTTTTTTTGGGTTTCAAAAAAGAGATCTATGTTATTATAAAATTTTGATAATCTCATCATTCTACACAGTGGAGATGACTGACAACTGTTAGTATTTCTGAAAGGTAAATTAAAAAGATCACTAAGTCTTAACTGCCGTGATGGAACATTAAACCTCAACCCCTGCATCAAACATGGACAATCCACTTTATTATTCAACATTTTATGCAAAAATAAAGGGTCTGAAATTTTTCTTCTGTTGTCAAGAGTAAGTATACCAAAATGTTTTCTTATATCACCTAAGTCATTTGTAACAATATTTAAATTATCCCTATAATAAAGACACTTTAAAAATTTGTTCTGCACAGATTTCAATCTATCTTTATAAATTGAGTAAATCGGATTCCAAACAACACACCCAAAATTAAGCTTGCTATAAACAAATGCATAATACAAAAAAATATAGGATCTAGAGGATTTCAAAATTTTAGCCTGCCTATTAATAAACCCTAACATTTTATACGCACTTAACACTAAGGTATTAATATGTTTATCAAAAAGTAACTTCTCGTCAAAAATGATTCTCAAATCCTTCACCTCTTGAGCCCTTTTAAGATCAACATCATTTATATTATAATTAAATTGGATTTTTAATTTATTTTTCGTAAATGAAATAAACTGACATTTTTCAATATTTAAAAAAAGGCAATTGATCCGACAGTATTCAACAAGGCTTTCTATATCCTCTTGCAGGAGCTGGCGGTCTTCGTGTGATTTTATAGGTCTAAAGAATTTAAGATCATCTGCATAAAGCAAAAACTCCGAATGTTTAAAACATTTAAATATATCATTTATAAATATTATGAAAAAAGGGAGCCCAAATGAGATCCTTGTGGCACCCCCGACGTTACTATTTCGGAGTTTACGCCGTTTATGCAGACTGTGAACCTTCGATTTGAGAGGTAAGATTCAACCCATTTTAAAAGAAAACCACTCACCCCTACCAAAGCTAGTTTTTTTAGCAAAATTGAAATGTTAATTTTATCGAAGGCCTTGCTGAAGTCCGTGTAGACGCTATCAACCTAAATACGTTTGTCCATATTTTTCTTTAAAAATTCAAGATAGGTCAGAGGATTGCTGTCTATAGAACGGTTTGCAAAAAAACCCATGTTCAAAAATTAATTGTCTTTTCACTAACTTAAAAAAATATGTATATAAAAGTTTTTCAAATAATTTTGGAAATACACTGAGCTTACTTATTGGACGGTAGTTAGAGATAATATTTTTTGTCCGTTCTTATATATAGGAATTACATTGGAAACCTTCTACGCATCCGGAAATAGACCTTGTAAAAGCGATTGATTATATAATTTATATAAAGGATATGAGAGTACTCTAGAACAATTTTTGACAAATAATGGGGCCTGCACCCTTTTTAGGATGCAGATCATTAATTCCTGCTACAACCTCATCCAGTTGAAATTGAATTAAACCTAGATTATCATGTGTCATGTTACTGTTATGGTGATTATTTGATACACTTGGCGCTACAAAAACTGATTTAAAATACTCTGAGAATAAATCGCTAATTTCTTTTGAGGTGGAGGCTTCAATATTATTATATTTCATAACTGAAGGTAAGCCAGAATTTCCCCTCTTAACAGATACAAGTTTCCAGAACATTTTATTATTTGTTGATATTTCGTCCTCTAAAAAGGATATATAATTATTAAAATCACGTTTTATTAGCCCCTTAGATCGACTTCTTAAGAGTTTAAATATGTTTAGATCAGATGAGTTTTTATATATTTTCCATTTTTTGTGGAATTTATTTTTTTCCTTAATTACTTTAATAGTAGCTTTTGAAAAATAATGAGGGTAACCACTACTCTGATGGATAAGTGGGACCTTTTCTTTGATTATATCCATTAAAATATTATAAAATTTACTTAGATTTATATCAATATTAACACTAGTAAGAATAGTATCCCAATAAATTTTAGACATTTCATTATTGGTTTCCTCAAAATTTGCCTTTTTATAATTAAAAAAACTATGTTTTGGGTTTCTTAAGGATTTAGGAATATCTAGGCAAAACAAAAATTCAAGAGCAGGATGATGGCTATCCTCTTTAACTGCTGGAGCTGAACATTTTATAATATGACTAATATAGTTTTTATTACAAAGAATTAAATCCAAAATTCTGTTATTATTATTTTTAATAGGATTATATTGCATTAGTCCACTAAATGATAATGTATCTATAAGTTATATCAGTATATCAAAAAATCCTCAGTCTTATTTTTCTTTTCCCATGTAACCGAAGAACAGTTCATATCACCACACACCAGAATAGAACTATCACCCACATTGTCACTTATCCAGGATAATTTTGAAGAAAAACAAGAATATGCCATACGATCACTTGGCGGAATATAAACGCTACAAAAATACACTGTATTGATTCCGACTTTTAAAGCCACCCATACATCTTCTGCATCACTGAAAAACCCTGGTACACTAACTGCATTAAGCACTTTCTTGGTTGCTATTAACACACCACCCCCATCTTTCTTTTGTGAAATTGTTGTCTCCCGATCACGTCGAAAGACATTTTACTTATTTAAGTCAAACAGTTCTCCATTAGATATGTTTCTATTAAGCCAGGATTCTTAAACAAACAATATCAAAGTTCATTCCATCCATGGCCAAAGAAAATTCATTAAGCTTGGTTCTTAAGCCCCTTGTATTTTGGCAGTATACGTGAAGAGCTATTTTATTAACAAAAATATCTTAATTAATGAAACATTATAAATATATTACGCAGAGCCATCACCCAACTTCTCCAAAACAGATGAGTTTCCCACAAGAAAAATTCGTGATGTTTCATTTTTCCTCAAGAAGATATTGCCATTCTTGACCCAAACAAATTTAAACTGATGATCCTTAGCAAACTGCTTGACCTCCTTCAACAATATCTTCTTTTCGCTGATTAAGTTTTTATTGATAAATGAAATGAATCCCCTTAAATAATGTTCATGTGTTTGTATTTAAATCGAAATATAACATGCACCCAAAATATATCTGTGATAAAGTTCAATTTTTTAGTGATGTCCACACATCTAACACCAGAAATCGTAATGATTTTATATTACTCGACAGATGCCAGACAGCTCAAATGTATAATTCGGTGTTACATAAGGGTATTATTGAATTTAACAAGTTACCAGTAAATATTAAAAAATTGTGATAACTTAAACCAGTTCAAACGGCTCTTGAGGGAATATGTTCAAAATAACTATTAACTGTCTGTGTTTCTTTTTAAGCTTTATTTTTTAGGTTTAGGTTTTATGTTTTTTATCATGGTAATTGTTATTTTTTACATTTTATTTATTGATATGACTATTTTTTCTGATTTTTATTAAAATTTTATTTTAGAATTAAGTTTTTATGTTTAATGTTAAGGATATTTTATTTAATTTTTTAGGTTTTACTTTTACAATATTTTATTTATTTAAGTTTAGGACTAAGGTTTATGTACTGTTTATACAATGCACCTTTATTGTATAACATTTATTTTTATTTTGATCTGTGTCCACGTTAGCTAGGCCTCCTTTTCGATTCGACATTTGTACATACCTAGAATAATTTTTTAGTTATTAATTATTAATCAAACATCTTTGTATATTTTTATTTAATTTTTTTTTGTATGTAGCACTCTTTGCTAAATAAAAAAAAGATTATTATTATTATTATTATTATATAATAATAAGTCTATTTTCTTCTTCTTTTCAATTTTTGAGCGTGTGAGATAGTATTTTCTAAATTGATTTTTGCTATAAGTGGTATAATACCCAATAAAATAAGTAACTCATACTATGGATTAATTACGTTTTAGACGGGATCTGGAAAATTCTAACTTTTATTCATTTGGCTAAAATATTTAAAAATGACCTTGTTCTAAATTTTTCTTTCAAAACTTTATAAGTACGAGACTGCTAACTGAGACACCCACCATAATTACAATTGCCTTCGACTCTTAATGGAATTCGCCAATATTTTTCATTGAACCACTATCAATATTATCACCATTTTAATCCTTTGTTATTGTTTACAATATGCTGTGTATGGAGAAGATTTCACGGTAATTTGAATTGGTCAACCGGCTTACTAAAGTGGACGCCAGTGGCGCCGCGTGTCGAATTATTACGATTTGGCCCGTAATTGTACTTTCTACCAGGCACTCTTATGGTTTGCTTATTAGTGATCTACGTATGAGCTTTGGTTGGGCCCATAGCGGCTAAACCCATAATGTAACGAGCGAAGTTCCTCAATCTCCGGTCTTGCGCCCAGACGTCTTTTGGACTACTACTTAAGCAGTTCCGCGACACATGGGGGGGGTCTTTCCAGCTCCTGCGTCTGTCAAAGGTGAACCGTGCTGTCCGCTGTGACGGAGAGAGATTAATAGTGTTGTGAAATAACTCTAGTATCATCTCTCTCCATCAGCACATTTTTATCTAAGTTAATACTAAAAACTAAAATTCATTAGTGTTTCTTCATTTGTAAGCAAATATTTTTTTGACGCAGGATGGTTTTTAGTGGTTTGATGCCTCTCGAAACTTCGTAAGTAGTTTTCACCATTGGTGACATTTTATTTGGTGTTCCGTGTTTCCATTGAGAAATCTCTCTTAGGGCTTTATGAATATGAGTTTGTAAACCGCCAGTCATGACCCAGCAATGATGAGGATTTCGTTCTAAAGTCTAAAAGTAGATAATTTCGCAGCCCTTAGCCCCGTAAAGATCAACATGGAAGGCTCCATAAGTGCAGTTCGGATCGGAGAGAAGCTTTCAACCTTTTTTACTATAAATAATGAATAAAACAGAGAGACGCTATCTCCTTTTTAACATAGCTTTTGAGAAGGTAGTGAGAGATGCAAAAACGGAGACTGTTTTGTTCAGAAATCGGGGCTCCCATCTGACATAGACATCGTTGGAAACTCAACTGTGAGCGTTAAAGAAAAATTTCCAAAAATTGAATCTGCAACGGAAAATACAGGTCTAAAAATAAATGAGACTAAAACCAATTATGACCACATCAAGAACTGCGAGTAGGAATCGGATAGGTTAAAATATGACGACGGAACAATACAATTCGAAAGAGTCTACCAATTTAACTATCTGGGTGCCACTATCACGTCAGTTACTGATATACCCAAAAAACTAAACATCAAAATAGAAAGTGCTCACTGCAGTGCATCACTGCCGCTTTGCATTATAGAAAATAAGAATAATAAAATCCAAAAATATATCTTGGACAACTAAAATAAGAATATCTCGCTCCATTATAATACTGATTATGATTTACGACTGAAAATTGCAGAGAAAAAAGTCATATGAGAGTAAACACCGGATAAAAATACACAACAGTCCCATATTAAAAAAAAGGGAAACAGAAGAACTATATGACCAACCGGACATGTAAAAATAATTAAAGCCCAAAGACAGAGTCCATTGAAGAAAAATTATTGAGTCAGTCAAGACCTATCCCGGGTTGTAAGTGCTACAGAGAGAGAGAGAGGAATAAAGAGAGAGAGAGTAAGTTTCTATCGTATTAAATCACTTACCTTCCGCATATGACGAGGTCAAATATGTGACAGGTTTCTGGACCATTATATGGCCATTTTCTCAAATGTAAATTGAAAACATTAAATTAAGTGAGCTCTCTGCAGGGTATGTAACCGCAAAGACGAGACAATGGAATCCATACTTTGCAATTGTCTTGCTTTCTCGCCAATATGCGGCAGTGTTCTCGGTGTATCCCCTTCGAGATATAAGGAATCTTCTCTCGGCGATGTGGTCGCTTTTGTTAATTCGTTAAGCTGGATGACGAGCTGGTGGTAGCTCTTATTCTCTTTCAACAAAGACGTATAATGGGCCTACTAAAGAAATTGTACAGGGTGCATAAGCAAGGCGTACGGCTAAAATAGCGCCTAAATTATATCGAGTGGAAAAAACTTATGTGACATAATTAAAAGATTAACAAAAATCTACAAACAAAAATAATTTTACATATACAGAGTGCGTGAAAAAAGTTAAATCATTTTATCAGTGTAAAGCTCTTGTCCCCAAAAGCATAACCCCATTAAATGCAGGGAACTATTTGAAAAAACTGCATTTTTCCGAAACTTATTTTTGACGTACCCTATATATGTAAAATTATTTTTATTTTGTAGATTTTAGTCAACCTTTTAACTATGTCACATAATTTTTTTTCCACTTGGTATAGTTTAGGAGCTATTTTAGCCGTACGCCTTGCTGATGGCCGCATGGCCCAGGATAAAAAGAATACTATAAATTCGTTTTTACATTTTTTAGTAACATTGCAAATATAAACAACAACATTGATATTACATAAATTTGCAAAACAATTGTTTTTTTGTCTGTTCGGTTTTATAGAAAATTTCTTAAGTTTTCCCAATTTAAATAGAGTACTCGGTATATTT
Organism: Anthonomus grandis grandis; assembly: GCF_022605725.1. Classification (NCBI taxonomy): domain Eukaryota; kingdom Metazoa; phylum Arthropoda; class Insecta; order Coleoptera; family Curculionidae; genus Anthonomus; species Anthonomus grandis. The sequence continues at coordinate 2,991,668 of NC_065561.1, forward strand.
TTACATATTTTAATAAAAAATTATGATATTATTTTTAATATTAATAAATTTAACAATGTGAGATTAGTGTTAAGTGATCATGAAAGAATATCGAAAAAAATAGGTATTTTTGTGACAACAGTATTTTTTAGATATTAAGATTTTTTTCTGAAAAAATTGATGTAAAAACTCATTAAAGATAAATAAATAAATATATAAAAAGAACTTTATTCTTGACTTGGCGAATTTCAGCAATGCTGCTTTTAACTGAGTATATAAATGATTAGTATACATAATAGATAATGTTTGGAATACAAAAATATAAAATATTACCACTGTATCTAAATTCACAATCTTAATAATTATAAAGAAAAACAGAAAAAAATTTATAGGTAAATCCAAAATAATGAAATCATAAAAAAATTAATTATGCATTTAACGAACTAAACCATAAATTATAACAAATAACAATAATCCATGCATACAAAACAGAAATGGGCAAGAAGTTGTTATATCTAATGTTATATCTAATTAAAAGACACAAGAAATAAGCAATAAGATGGAAAAAAAATCATGTAAAAAAAGCATTGTTATTAATCTAATAAAGTCTGCCTGTACTTTTTTTTTAAAAGCTTGTCTTTGCAAACCTATCAAGCTGGATGGTATTTCATTTAAAAGTTTGCTGGCCTGGTAGCTAAAACAACCTCTGAAAAGGCTTGTTTGGTATTTCCAGTCGATTTCTGTACCGTGTATTTATGTTGTGTACAGAAGTTCTATATGATAGTTTGTTTATTAAGTACTGAGGTGTTTGTGTTGTTATGAGATTATTTAGAAAGGAAGCAAAATGCAACTTTTGTCGTTTTCGATATTAAGCCATTGTAGTACTTTTATTTTGTGACTTATATGATCCCTAATTCTTAAATTAAAAATTAATCGTGCACAAGAATTCTGTATCTTTTGCAATTTAAACTTTGTCCCACAATCAATGAAAGGTCCGTAAACATAGTTGCCATAATTGGTATGAGAGAGCACCAGTGATTCACACAGTATTTTTTTAAGTGCAAAATTGATAAAATATTTGTTTTTATAAAGATTTCTCAGCGCATAGTACGCTTTCTGGCATATTTTAGCAACATGCGATTTAAATCGCAAATTGCTATCTAGAATGATGCTCAAGTTTTTGTACTCAGTAACCACCGGTAGTCCCTCGCCCATCATTTTTACGTTTACGTTGGACAATACATAATCCCTCTTGTTATCAAAAAACAGCACCACTGACTTCTTTGGATTCAATTTTAGACCATTTTTATTTGAATAAGTATGAATTTGATCTAAGCATTGGTTAATTGTTCTTTCAGCTTCAAAACAGCCTTCCTTCTCAAAAGAAAACTGAATCTGACTATCATCAGCAAATTGCTTTAATTTACACTTGTTGGTTATACACCGGTGCATATCCATCGTATAGATTACAAAGAGCAGCGGGCCCAATATTGAACCTTGCGACACACCTCTTAAAACAGGCAGCACACTCGAAAACTTCTGGTTAATAATCACTCGCTGAGATCTTTGTGTTAAATAACCTCTTAAAAGTTTTATGGTTTGGTCGTTAAATCCATAATACTGTACCTTGGCACACATAAGTTCTGGATCCAGCGTGTCAAAGGCCTTGCTGTAGTCAAGTAACACCAGAGCACATTGTTCTCCTTTATCTATCGACTGGATAATTTCATCCAAAACATCCAGCAAAGCTATACCTGTACTAAAACGTCTTCTAAAACCTGACTGATATTTATAGAAAAGATTATTTTTTTGCAAAAAATCCAAAATTTGATGGTATATTATCTTTTCAAAAATTTTAGAAACCACGCACAACAAACTAATTGGCCTTAAGTCTGAGTGACTCTTAGGATCACTATTTTTTGCCAAGACTGTATCTGTTTTCCATTGTTGGGGAAAAGTGCCAGTTTCAATCATTTGATTAAAAATATGCGTTAGAAACGGAATAATAACTGGACAGCATAGTTTAAGCATTTGAAGCGTAATCTGGTTCGACCCTGATGCATTTGACGTAAGCGAAGAAATAGCACGCCCGACTTCGTAATCATCAACCAAACGTAAACCAAAAGTGTCTTGAACGGTCGAATTGATTTGGTAAAATTTTATTGTATCTGGATCAACATTTGGACATATTTGCTGTACAGATTGAATAAAAAAGTTATTTATTTCATTTGGATCCTATAGTTGCATGGAAATGTGATAATTGCTTTTATTATTATTATAAACATTCATGTCATTAAGATCTTGCCAAATTTTTTTGCGATTATTTGTGGTGCACAGAAAATTGAGATAAGCTTTTTTTTCATTGCGAGTCGCCCGTGTAAAGAGGTTTTTAGCTCTTTTGTAATCCTCCCAATCATCAACGTTTTTTGACTTTTTGTACTTTGACAAAAAGCTATTTCTATATTTTTTCATTGTTTGCAAAACCCCAGTAAACCAAGGAGATTTTGGTCTGGTTACCCTTATTTTACGTTTTGGTTAACTTATTAACTGCATTAAGTAAAAACAATTTTTAATATCTTAGAGTAGGATACTAAAATGCCTGGAATGTTTTGTTTTAATTGCTTTAAAAAGTGTTATTTTGACTAAAATTAGAAGGGAAGGTAAGTACACCGAAATCCTTATCATCTTGTATAGAAACTAATGGTTGGTAAAAATGCGAATAAATGTGTCGCCCTGTTCAAAGTTTTTTGCGACCACCAAAACGCCGTTAATACTTGTAAATACTATATCAACCCACTAATGACAGATTTTCAATATGCACCTCAATACCTGTTACCCGTTACACAGTATTCTACTTACCAAAAATTGACGATAACTATGTATTTCACGCTCCCTACCCCCGTGATTTTTCTATCCTGCGAACTATTTTTCATAGAAGCGCAGTCGCATTTTCCCCATACATTCACTTTCTCCCGTCTTTCCTAGTGGAAACAGTTCCGCTATCTGGAGTTCGGCTAAGTTATTCCGAAATTTAGGGGTGAAATCCGGATTGTAGCGGCGCGCTACTCCCGCTATTTCCGCACTGCTATTTTGTTATTCTGGTGCGGTAAATTTAACCCCTCTTACGAGAAACCCGCTTAACGGAACTTTAATAATTTGTATTTTGTATTACCGTGTTACTTCGCCAAATGTGGTGCGACTTATGGTTCAATGGGGCTGTTTCCGTCGTTGTTTTTGTTGGGTTTTGCTTTGAAGGTAAGTCAAAAACATTTATGAGAATATCTCAAAATATATTATATGCATATAAATAATAGGTACAAAAATATAATACATATAAATAACAGGTAGTTTGGTTTTTAAAAAAAGTATTAAATTCTTAAATGATTTAGTAGAACAAGCGATAATAATTTCCGATTTATCCAGTTTTATGGAATACTTTTTTTTAGTTTACTTTTTTCTTAGATTTTGCAAATGTAAGTTATTTTGAAGCTTAGAAATAAGGTATTTTAATAAAAATAGGGACTTTATTTGTACATTCACACTTCAGATTACAGATTGACAAATTAAATTAAAAAAATATATATAAAAGTAAATATGTAAAAAGGCCAGGTTCAGTTTGTCAGATTATAAATCTAACAACTGTTCAACTAACCTTAACTTAACTCTAATACCTACATTGATGACTACAAAAGTAAATACTAAAAAACTTGTTAATTTAATTGGTTTTCACATATCACATTATAATTCTTAAGTATACAATAAAAAGAAAGAAGAAGATTACTATTTATAAACTCTCTCAAATATCGATACATCTTGCCCATAACTTGTTAATAACATTATTTTTGAAATTAACTGGAGACATAGCAAATACAACTGTAGGAAAATGATTTAGACGTTTCGCAATAAGATATGAAAAGGATCGTTTGAACAGGGAAGTGAAATGTACTGGAATTGTTAGCTTAAACCTTATGTTTATATTATGGATATAATTTCCAACTCGAATTTCATTATATAAGTATGGTGGAGATTTAAGTAATAAGACTTTAAATATTTTCTCTCACTGATAGACAACCACCCTGATTGGTTGAAAGCCTGACTAATATGTTCATATTTGCGAATACCATATTTTAAGCAAATACAGGAATTTTGTAATTTCTGTATTCGACTCGATACAGCTGCAGTTATATAGGGTCCGTAAACAATATCACAGTAGTTTAAATGTGATAATATTATGGAGTAAGTTTTCTATTGAAAATAGTTGATAAGATAATTTTAAATTGAAATATCCTTTTTGTAGAACTGATTAACATAATCAATAAAGGGAAGTTCATGATCCATATAAAGGCCTAAATTCGTTGTAACTATTTTAATTTCCAAGACCTTAGTTCCTAATTTAATTAACTTATTAAAATAATTTAAAAAATTTAGTGTATCGTTAGATTTACCAAAAAGTATAGCTAAAGATTTTGTAGGAATAATTATGAGGTTGTAATTTTTTGCTTTGTTAGAAAATTCAATTAAGTCAAAATTAACTGCTGCCACGGCCTGATTACTTTCGCTTGGAAAAAAAGACAAATATATTTAATAATAATAATAATAATAATATGTAATTAATACGTATACGTACTACTATAATACGTACAAAATAATACGTATTTTAATTTAATATTAAGAATATACAGGGTGTCCCATAATTAGTGGACGAAACGCGAACCCTGTATTCTTTGGTCAAAAATAGGGGAGGTTTTGGTCAAAAATGAGGGCGTACCCCCCTTTAAAGGGAGCTACGCCCCTTTTAAAGGGGGCACCTGAAGATGGTTTTTTCCACTTATTTTCGAAACGGGTAAATATAAAAATTTTAAATTTTGGTATTCTCCCAATTTTAATATGCTGAATTTAGTTGTCATTTCATAATTTTCATTATTTAGTCAGGTGCGTATCATTTAGGGAGTGAGCATAAAAAAATACCTAAAAAAAAATTGTGTGCAAAGTTTTTGTTTTTTTTCTTTAAATTTTAAAAATTTAAAGCTTTTTACGTAAAAAAGTACCTCTTGATTAATAACTCTACGAGTTACCATTTTCGAGAAAAACGGATTTAAAAATAACGCTGCATAGTATTATTTTCACTACCAATTTTTATGAAAACTTAGTAGCAGGCTTTGGAAAAAATTGACACACTGCATAATGACATTAACATTTATTGTAATTGATTAGTTGTCATTTTGCATTCAAATTGTTAATATCTTTTTTCGAAGACTTTCGAAGACTTTTCGACCCGTGAAAAAGTAGATATTCATTTTATGTATGGGTTTTGCAATGGAAACGCACATGCCGCTGCACGAGAGTATCGGTGGAGGTTTCCTGCAAGCAGGCTTCCACATTGAAAAGTTTTTGTTAGAATTCATAAAAATTTACTTGAATATGGATCCTTCAAACGTGCTCGAGGGCAAGGAAGACCAATTGCAAATGATGGTTATAGGGAAGTACTGAATTTAATTGAAGAAAACCCTCAAATATCATTGACAACCTTAGAAGAGATTACCAATATCCCAAAGTCAAATATAAGTAAAATTTAATATGATAAATAAATTATTAAGTACCTAATTTGTTATCCACTCACACAAAATTAAATTTAAAGTACTTATAACTGAAAATTGAGATTGGTATAAATAGTGTTGTTATTAATTACTATCGTCGGATCGCATTAAATTCAATTCAAAATACTCTAATTACTATTATTATTATTATTTACTCTATTTACTTGGGTAAGTCTTATCACAAACATCAAACACCCCAAAACAAATCCTTTTGACGACTAACTGAAATGTTTAGTGGCTTACTAAGGTTTAGGCTTATTTCTATGCAATTTAAAACATTTAAAAATAATTTCAGATTGGAAGAATGACTAACATGTTACGATACCATCCTTTCCATTATAAAAGGGTTCAGGAGTTAGAAGAAGAAGATTTTCCAGCTCGAGTAGACTTTTGTCATTGGATTTTAAATCACCCAAATCTTCGTCAAAAAATTTTGTGGTCAGATGAGGCAACTTTTTCTAGGAGTAAGGGCTTTAACAGCCGTAATACTCATTTTTGAAGCATCGAAAATCCGAGAGTAGTTCGACGAACTTACTTTTAGCATAGATTTTCCTTTAACGTATGGGCGGGTTTGATAGGAGATAAATTGATAGGCCCAATTATTTTGCCACACAGGTTAACAGGTCGTCCTTATTTAAATTTTTTTCAAAACAATCTCAGAGATTTACTGGACGATGTTCCCATAGAAACTCGGCTGGAAATGATTTTTCAGCACGATGGGGCACCAGCTCACTACAGCCGACAGGTCAGAAACTGGCTGGACAATAATTTTAGATGCAGATGGATAGGCCGAGGTGGTCCAATAAACTGGCCTGCATGATCGCCCGACCTTAATCCTCTGGATTATTATCTTTGGGGTAATATGTGCAATATTGTTTATGCCACCGAAATTGATACTCCAGAAGAGCTTCAGAGGCGAATTTTCGCAGCTGCAGGCCAAATAAGAGAAAACCGATTTAAAATTCTTAGATCGACCCAAAACATCCAACAGACCCCAACAGATCCAGGTTATGCATTCAGGAAAACGGAAACTTGTTTGAACATTTGCTTCAAATAAATTAGTATTTTTATCAGTTTGCAATTTTATTTGTCAATTTACTTTTGAAGCGTGCTATTGAGTTCTAATAAAAATTGTTATTAATAATACTTTGCAGCGTTATTTTTAAATGAGTTTTTCTCAAAACTGGTAATTCCTAGCATTATTGACCAAAAGTTACTTTTTTACGTAAAAAGCTTTAGATTTTTAAAATTTAAAGAAAAAAAAATAAAAACTTTGCAAACAATTTTTTTTAAGTATTTTTTTAGGCTCACCCCCTAAATGATACGCATCTGACCAAATAATGAAAATTATGAAATGACAACTAAATTCAGCATATCAAAATTGGGAGAATACCAAAATTAAAATTTTTTATATTTACCCGTTTCGAAAATAAGTGAAAAAAATCATCTTCAGGTGCCCCCTTTAAAAGGGGTGTAGCTCCCTTGGAAGGGCGTTTGCCGATATATGTTTATAGGAAAAAGTGAGGTTATTTTTGACCAAAGAATACAGGGTTCGCGTTTCGTCCACTAATTTTGGGACACCCTGTATAAAGAATATACAGGGTATTTCCTAACTACGGTACGAAACTATACAGGGTGAATCGCTAGGTTGTTTTATAAAAAAAAGTTCCTATGAACGTATGTCGGGAGTTGCTTTGTTTCTGAGATACAGGGCGATCAAGGTTCAAAAAAATAACGGTATTTTAAAAATACTATAACTATCCTTTAACCGATTTGGTTGAAATTTGGTGCAGTTATTTAAAGTTATAAGACGCTTATTTAGCTGTATCGTGTCAGTGGGCACCACATGCTTATTGTTGAGAAAAGAACAAGGCCAATAATTAATTGTTTTGCAGCTTTTTATTTATTTTTGTATTTAAGCAACTAAAAATACAACTTTTTCGTATCTTATCTTATTATCTTCATATCTGGCTTTGTTTTCGAGAAAAAAAATTTAAAATACTTTTAGCTCATTCTAAAAGTTATCCATGGACGACAACATGAAATAAAAACCAATTAGTTCGATAAACAATTTCGACCTTAAAGTACATGAGCAAAATGTCCACCCTCCAATGCACTTTTTCGTCTCTTGTGTCTTATTTACTATGATAATAAACATTTAACTTCTACGATTTTTATTATCAGATTTTTGAAATACAACAAATAAACAAATACATTGCTTCTTAAGACAAATAATTGGCAAGTCCATTCAAGTATCTCCTTTGTACCTACCTGCTTTGGAGACCAGCTGACAGTGATAGAATTGCTATAAGTAAAATTCAGCTGTCAATTAGCAGTGATTCATTACTCCATCATGAATAATTTTACTAACCATAAAATGACCGACATGCACTTTATTTATGGATTAGCAAATGGAAATGCGGAAGAAGCACGAAGAATTTACCAGGACAGATATCCTAACAGAGTAATTCCATGTGCAAAAACATTTAGAAAACTACATGCAAGATTATGTGAAACTGGGGTGTTGGAAGACCAGAAACTATTACAACGCCTGAACTGGAAGAAGCTATACTGGATGCGATAGAAGAAGATGCTTTCAATAGTATCAGGAAGATTACACTGCAGCTTGAAGTCAGTTCAAAAACCGTTTGGAAAGTTCTAAAAAGAAACCTCCTGCATCCATATCACATACAGCGTGTACAAGCTCTACTGCTTCGGGATTTTCATCCAAGATTAATGTTTTGCAGATGGTTGATTCATACGATGGCACACAATAATAATTTCCTACCAAATATTTTATTTATGGATAAAACAAATTTTTCAAGAGATGCTATTATGAACTTCCACAATAATCATTTTTGGGCTGACGAAAATCCCCACGTTATTAGAGAAACTCATTTTCAGCAACAATTTTCGCTGAACGTTTGGATAGGAATTATTGGTGACTACCTAATTGGCCCTTTTTTTTTACCGGCAAGATTAAAAGGTGAATCCTACACGGATTCCTTGCAATACCATTTACCCACTTTATTAGAAGAAGTACCTCTACAAGTAAGAGTCAACATGTGGTTTATGCACGACGGGACTCCAGCTCGATTCAGTATTTTTGCTCGTCAGCATCTCGACGTCATCTACCCTAATTGCTGGATTGGACGTGCAGGACCTCAAAATTGGCCGGCTCGCAGTCCTGATATGAATCCTTTGGATTACTATTTATGGGGCCATCTGAAGGCTCTTGTTTATAAAACTCCTGTTCTAGATGTGAATGACTTGAGGAATCGGATAATTATCAATTGCAATATCATAAGGGATACTCCAGGTATTTTTGAGCGTGTCAGACACTCAATGACAAATCGTTTGCAGTCATGTATTTTATCAGAAGGTGAGCACTTTGCTCATTTACTTTAAGGTCGAAATTGTTTATCGAATTAATTGGTTTTTATTTCATGTTGTCATCCATGGATAATTTTTAGAATGAGTTAAAGATTAAAATTTTTTTTTCGAAAACAATGCCAGATATGAAGATAATAAGATAAGATACGAAAAAGTTGTATTTTTAGTTGCTTAAATACAAAAATAAATAAAAAGCTGCAAAACAATTATTGGCCTTGTTTTTTTCTCAGCAATAAGCATGTGGTGCCCCCTGACACGCCACTGGACCTAATAATTTTAATCTAGTTACAGCTAAATAAGCATCTTATAACTTCAAATAATTGCACCAAATTTCAACCAAATCGGTTTAAGGATAGTTATAGTATTTTTAAAATACCGTTATTTTTTTGAACCTTCATCGCCCTGTATCTCAGAAACAAAGCAACTCCCGACATACGTTCATACGAACGTTTTTTTATAAAACAACCTAGCGATTTACCCTGTATAGTTTCGTACCGTAGTTAGGAAACACCCTGTATAAGGTTATAGATGCAGTAGCTCATTTAAATTATGTACCAAATATGATTAAACATTTAATTGTATAAAATAATAAGAATCTTGTTGGTTGATATAAAATCTAAGGCTAAAAGACTGTATCTACAATGTACATGATGGCATACCCTCCTACGGTTGTTTTTGAAATAGATATTCCCTAAATTTAAATTTAAACTTATTTACATTTAAAAGTTTAAACTCATTAGGTATATCGTTATATAATTCAATAGCATTTAACAGACAAGATGTAAAAAGTAGAAATTAATGTAGGCATGGTAAAGAATCCTTTTTCTTATGTTCAAATTATGTACTCACACCTCTAGGAATAAACTTATTTTTAGTTTTATTATTGAAGAAGTTGATAATGATACTGTAACAATCTTGTATATAAAATTTGCTAAATAAAGCTTGCACCTATTTGACATGTTAAGCGATTTAGTTTCTTTTAATTTAGGTGATATACAGGGTGTTCATTTGAAAACTTCCCACCACGGATTTATCGAAAACCACTGTTTAAAAAAAAAACGCCGAAATCCGTCAAAAGGTTTGTCAAGGAGGACAACTTTCTAACCTAAAATTACTTCACCCCCTTTCACCCTCTGCCCCCCAGGGTCATCCCTTTAAAAATTTTAAATGGCAAGAGATATCGAGTAATAGCTTGTTTAAAAGGTCTTTCGAAGTCTTTTATTTTGGCGTTTGATTTTTTTAAATCGGTCGATTTGTTTTTGACAAATTAGAAAAATCTTTGTTTATCTTAATTTGTTCAGATAGAAAACAAAAACATGAAAATATCAGTTTTTATTTCAATAAGTGTTCAAAATGTTGCCCGTTTTAGGCCAAACAATGATATAGGCGATGTTCACATTCCTGACGGACATTTTCAAAAACATGTTGTGGGATATCATGGCAGCTGTCGATGATGCGTTGACGAAGTTCATTCAAACTTTCAGGTTTGGGTGTAAACACAATAGATTTCAAATGACCGCATAGAAAAAAAGTCTAACGGCGTTATATCAAGAGATCTAGTAGGCCATTCTATAGGCCCCCTTCGCCCTATCCATTTATCTGGAAACTCGTCGTCTAGTCATTGCCGAACGGGAAGAACATAGTGAGGAGAAGCGCCGCCTTGCTGGAAATATATTTCAGCCTCATCAAGTATAGGGTTTCCATCATCATCGATTTGGTTTTCAATGAATTCAGTGATAAGCGGATTGATGGTATTTTCCAACATATCCAAATAAATGTCTCAATTTAAATTTCCGTTAATAAATAATGGCCCAATCACTTTATTTCCTAAAATGCCTGCCCATACATTAATTTTTTGGGGGTACTGGGTATGCCCTTCTACAAATGCATAAGGATTTTCATTGCTCCAATATCTACAGTTATGCTTATTAACAAATCTATTTAGATGAAATGTGCATCATCGCTGAAGCAGATATTCTTTACACGAATAGTATTATCATTAATCGCTTCAGTCATTTTTTCACAAAACTCAACTCGCCTATCGAAATCTTCTTCGGTTAACTCTTGCAATATTTTCATTTTGAATGGATAAAATTTATGAAGTTTGGTAACTGTGTGAACAAATCCTAATAAAATACCAGTGGCAGCAACAAATTTGCGTAATGAAGTATTAGGATTTATTCCAAAATGAGCAAAAACTTTAACTTGAGCGGCTTCATCAAAAATTCGCCGATGATCACGTTTTTTATTTGCAACAGATCCAGTTTCAGTAAACTTAGTAACAAGGTCCAAAACATACCTATGCGAAGTTACCTTCTTCGGTTGTCTATCGATAAACGTGACGGCGCAAACGACACAAACGTTTGCCGAGCACATTGATTTTGGGCACCATAAATTAGAATAATTTTTACTCTTTCGGCTAGTGTGTAAACCATTTTGGAAGTAAAATCTTCAATTCAACAGATAAATTTTCACTATTCCAAGACTGTCACAAATGTAACTAACGGCAAAATAAATTCTTTATTTTCCTTAGCAACTATAAATAACTAAGCAGGTATAACAATAAATACAGTTCGCCCAGGATATCTGTGTTGATGAAAAGAATGCGGAAAAAAATTCAGGTTGTTATTTTGTTTTTTCCACGTCTAATCTTCGGACTTGCTGTTTATGTTGGTAGTTTCCGTTTTAAATTATAAACGAATTGTAGATTTAGCAAACCCTAACGGGCAACATTTTGAACACTTATTGAAATAAAAACTGATATTTTTATGTTTTTGTTTTCTATCTGAACAAATTAAGATAAACAAAGATTTTTCTAATTTGTCGAAAACAAATCGACCGATTTAAAAAAATCAAACGTCAAAATAAAAGACTTCGAAAGACCTTTTAAAAAAGCTATTACTCGATACCCCTTGCCATTTAAAATTTTTAAGAGGATGACCCTGGGGGGCGCAGAGGGTGAAAGGGGGTGAAGTAATTTTAGGTTAGAAAGTTGTCCCCCTTGACAAACCTTTTGACGTATTTCGGCGTTTTTTTTAAACAGTGGTTTTCGATAAATCCGTGGTGGGAAGTTTTTAAATGAACACCCTGTATGTTCATTTCTTTAAATACCATATAAAAATCTGCAACAAGAATTTTGCATTATTTGGATTCTTGCATTTTCTACTAATCGAAGACATGGCATTTATACAGGGTGTAACATAAGCGATGACTTTAATTTTAAGGGGTGATTCCTTGTCATTTTTTAAGTAAAAAAGTTCATATAAACATATGTCCGGAAATGCTTCATTTTCGAGATACAGGGTGTTAAACTTTTTTTTTAAATCGATTTTTTATTAATATCTCATAAACGCATTTACCGAATTTGTTGAAATCTTTACATTTTGTTAGTCACTTTATAAGGTACCTTTTGGAATTCTCACATCTGGTCTTGAAATTTCAGGGGCGTGCCCACGGGCTAAGTCTAAGGGATGATTTTTTTGTAAAAAAAATATTGCCCGATACATTTTTTGTATGATATTTTTTTTAAATAAACCATCTAAAAATTAAACTATTTTGTCTGTTAATTTTTTTTCGTATCTTGCTTCGTTTAGAAATAAATTTTAAAAACCATATTTTTGCACGGCTCGGGTCTCCATAAAAAATAAACCTAAAATGCTTCAAAATTGATTTTATTGATATACTACATATTTATGCAGGTATGTATAAAAATTTCTGCGATAAGAACATTCCTATGTCTTAAATTAACATTTACCAGGTACTGGGTACTGTTAGTTGAATGTGTTTTACTGTGCAGATAACTATACATAACGCCGAATTAGCTCAAATGCATTTCATTTATGGGCTTGCAGATGGAAATGGTGCAGAAGTCCGTCGAATTTATCATGAACGCTTTCCCGATAGACCAGTTTCAGCAGAAAGAACTTTCATAAGACTCCATGCCCGTCTGTGTGAGACTGGATCTGTCAATGCTCATGCTGAGCGCGTTGGTAGACCGAGGGTAATAATGACGCCACACAACTAGAGGAAGCAATTCTGCAAGCAGTGGAAGACGATCCGTCAACTAGCACGCGAAAATTATCGTTAGAGTTTAACATCAGTCACGAAAGTGTTTGGAGGGTTTTGCACACAAATTTACTTTATCCATTCCACATTCAGCTGGTGCAACCATTGCACGATTAGAGTTTTGCCAGTGGTTTCTTCAAAAATCTGCCCAGAATCCAAATTTTACGGCTAAAATTCTTTTCACAGATGAGGCCTGTTTTTCACGGGAAGCCATCAGAAACTTCCACAATAACCATCTTTGGGACTTTGAAAATCCCCATGCCATTGGAGAAGGTGGATTTTAACAGCAGTTTTCCGTGAATGTTTGGGCTGGAATTATCGGTTATCATCTTATCGGACCGCACTTTCTCCTTCCTAGGCTGAATGGTGATACTTACACACAATTTTTAGAAGAAATATTGCCAGATTTATTAGAAGACGTACCACTAGACGTACTTCTTTTGGGGATATCTGAAATCGCTTGTTTATGCGACGCCACTTGTGGATGAAAACGATTTGAGAAACCGGATTGAAACTCTTCTAATGTCATACGCAACACATCAGGAATTTTCGAACGTGTGCGCCAGTCGATGGGAAGAAGATTGCGTGCTTGTATTGACAGTCGTGGTTCTCATTTCGAGCACTTGATTTAATAAAATTTTGATGATATTTAAAACTAAAAGTTTTAGTAAAACTAAAGTTTTTATTATTTTTCACAAAAATTAAGCGATCGTATTTTTAATTGCTTAAATTTGTACAAATATCTCGCACAAAAAAAATGGTGGCGTACACAAACAACAAATAAATTTTAAATAGGTAACCATTGCATTAAAATTTAATCATCAAAAATAGCATCTTATCAAGGTCAAGTATGCGTTTTGCAAAAAAATTTATTTAAGGTTTTTTCTTAGTTGTTAAATAATAAACATGCTGGTAATTTGTCAGTTAATTTTAAAGCATTTTATTTTTTTTTATGGAGGCCCGAGACGTGCTGAGATATGATTTTTAATTATTTATTTCTAAACGAAATAAAAAAATCTATGTTATATGCAAAAAATTTAAGAGACAAAAAAGTTTCATTTTTAGATGCTTTATTTAAAAGAAATATCATACTTACAAAAAATGTACCGGGCGATATTTTTTTTACAAAAAAAATCATCCGACTTAGCCCGTGGGCACGCCCATGACATTTCTAGGCCAGATGTGAGAATTCCAAAAGGTACCTTATAAAGTGACTAACAAAATTTAAAGATTTCAACAAATTCGGTAAATGCATTTATGAGATATTAATAAAAAATCGATTTAAAAAAAGTTTAACACCCTGTATCTCGAAAACGAAGCATTTGCGGACATATATTTATATGAACTTTTTTACTTGAAATATGACAAGGAATCACCCCTTAAAATTAAAGTCATCACTTATGTTACACCCTGTATAAAATCACAGTACGAATAATGGCTCAGGACGAGATTATCACACAGTATTTTTTTTAATCAAAAATTAAGCGAATGTCTTTGGCTGTATAATAATTTAAGAGAAAGGAAAGATTTTTTATTTAAATGCTTAACGTGCTCGCTGTAACGTAAATTTTCATCCAAGATTTTTAGCTGAAGTAACATAGGGAACTTTTGAGCCTTCTAACACAATATCAACGTTTTTCTTAATAATGTTGCTGTTTTTATTATTGGCAATACATAAAAGTTTTGACTTGCTTGAATTAAGTTGCAGATTATGCTGATTAGATAACATTCTAATAGTTTTCAAGTCCAAATTGACCTTCTGCGCCACATCGACATAGTTAGATGTGTTAAAATTGTAAACAAGCTGTGTCTCATCAGCGAAAGCAGTGACGATGCAGTAACTAGTAGATTGAAGAATATCAGTAGTATATAATATAAAAAGTAGTGGAGACAGAATTGATCCTTGGGGCACACCAGATCGAATATTAATAGTTTCAGAGCAACGTGTATTGTACGAAACTTTTTGGGATCGATCACTCAGAAAAGAAGAAATAATGTTTACAGACTTATTCCTAAACCCATAATAGTGAAATCTGGCGCAAAGAAGTGAATTACCAACGTAATAGATGGCAAGTTTTAAAAGATAGGTATTTGTTTATTGGGTGCCATAGATTGCAAGAATGTTTGCAAGAATGGTGCGTTTAGAAAAAGAAAAAATGCCGATAGAAAGATGCAAAAAAATTTTTAATTACATTTAAAAACTTTGACTTTTTCAGATTAAACAAGTTAAAATGAGAATTCTCTGTTATTTGAATAACTATCGCTTAAAAATGCTATGCTTAAAACTTTAAGCATTATAATGTATGTACAACCTGGTCTGCCCCTGGTAAAATAAACAAAAAAGTTTTAGTATTGTTGAAAACGTAACATATTTATTAAAATATACCAAGTACTTCAAAAGTTATTCAATGAAAAACCGATTTTCAGCGGCGTTTTTAAGAGGCCGTATCTATGTAGGAAGGGCCTATAGGAAATTTTTTTAAAGGAAAGTTCCATATAATTTTTTTATTTTCTATTTGAATCCGAGAGCACATTTTTTGGGACACCCTGTATAAAGCACTCAGAAAGAGACTAACCGAAAAATCAAAAACGGAAAAATGGAAAGAATTCTGCAAGGACCTCGACCAGGACATTTTTTAATAAGGCGAAAAAAAGCAAATCTGCGACGAGATTTTCACCAGAATGCCACAACCTAACCTGCCAATTCTTTAATCCGAAATCAAAAGACTAGTAGTTGCTAAAGGATAACTGCTGATATATCCAAAATAAAATTAGGTAAATCTCCAGCTACAAATGAAATCCTACTAGCTGATTTTTGAAAATTTATATTGTTTTTATCTAGGTTTTATCAAAGATTAAAACTAGAGTAGTTTTAATCTTCTCCCGAGGATGCTAACATCGTTAGCGAAACACGTGTCAAGAGTAAAAATAAAGAGTTTTGGTTAGTGGTAAAACTGTGTTGTAATTTGAGCGTCACACCAAAGGGAACCGAAAGCACTAGGCAGAAATTATTAGGATATTCTTTCTTAACCTGAATACGTGTTTTACTTTTTTTCGACTTTTCAGATAATCATTTGTAGCATAAAACTGACGAAGTCTATTACTAGTGCTCTTATTTTTATGATCGCATACTATTTTTCTCAACTGACAAAATTTGAGAAACCACACGATACCGTACTTCGGTTACATATTATTTACAACTAACTTTTAATTCATTTGCTACCCATTCTCTTACCATCAGGTATCTTTTTACCATTTGTACCGGGTGTACAACTAAGAGAGGTCGCCGACCATATCTGAGTAACTACTCATCGCAAAAAAATTTCTGAAAAAAGCGGCAAAAAGAAATTGCTGGAAATTATTTACAAGTTTAAACGATGACTGCTAGGGGGCGTAATACAACATTGAAATAGATAAAATTGGTTTTATTGAAAATATTCAAAGTCAATCCTAGAGAAGAATGATGCCATTTTGAAGTATGATAAATTGTAAACATTTTTTATTTCAAACTTTTTTTTTAATCTATTAAATAATGGGTGAGGGAAGGGTTGAATATTTATATATAAATTTGTTTATAATTTTTGATTGGCCTAACCAATTTTAACGAGCTTGCTTTTGTTTTCAAGAATAATTATCAGGCTTTTATGTGGTATAATTACTTAGCCGTTTTAGTTGTTTTGTTGAACGCTAGAGGGCGGTTTGTGTTATTTTGGACTTTTTCATCGATTTTCTGACAAATATTAAATACAACGGTGTAATTTTTTTCATTTAGGCTAAAACAGCATGAGAAAACATAAAAACTGGTGCAAACCGCAACTTGATATCTTATTTTATTGCGAAATAATAAATTAAAATGTTTTTGAACAATGAAATCTGTCGCCGCGCTGGCATTATTGCGTCACATAGTCAATAGTAAGCTTTGGAAACGAATGAAATATTTTTGGGGCCATAATAAAACGTTTATGATCGATGTCCAATGTAACGTCGAAGACAGTTTTTAAAAATGCCAAAAGTAAATCCAAACGACATAGCTTTTGATATGCTAGCAGTGTATTTTGAGTTAATGTAAAATACACGCATTGCAGCCCGTATATACGCCCAAAGATATCCTGACAGAAGACACTATAATCATAGAGTCTTTACCGGTTTAGCTACCAGGCGACGAAATACTGAGAAATAATAAAATACTAATTATTCGTGGCAATATTCATCGAAGGCGAGGGCACATAGAGGCAAACGTTATAAATATTTTGGCATATATTGAAATTAACCCTCACATAAGCATCTGAAATATTTCTAGAGAATTGGAAATGTCCCTCGGTACAGTAGAAAATATTCTGAAAGAGCACAGGTACCTATTTTTATTTGTTACAACACTAATAAGGATCCTAATATCTTATATTTATTGTTTTTTACTTAGACTTCATCCATATCACGTGGTTCTGCACAAAGCGCTTCTCGAAAAAGACTTTGATAACAGACTCAATTTCTGTCATT
Organism: Anthonomus grandis grandis; assembly: GCF_022605725.1. Classification (NCBI taxonomy): domain Eukaryota; kingdom Metazoa; phylum Arthropoda; class Insecta; order Coleoptera; family Curculionidae; genus Anthonomus; species Anthonomus grandis. Next base: position 3,009,199 of record NC_065561.1, read on the forward strand.
GGCTGTAGAATATGGTTACAGAAGATACCTGATTTACCTCGAAGATATTATGAACGGACAAGGCATCATTTAGCAGTGGTGGTGGTGTAAACCTGCATAGTCTGCATTATTGGGCAGAAGAAAATCCCAGTTGAATCCGCGAGACTCAACACGCCGATTTGGAAACAAGAGAGTAAATAATTTTCTAGAATGATGGTTGCCCTGCACATTTTGCAGTTCAAGCTCGTCAATACTTAACCAGGCAGTATCGTTTGTGGAAAGGAAGAGTAAGTATATTTCCTTGGCCTGCTCGATCCCCAGATCTGACTGTCCTAGATTTTTATCTGTGGGGAAGGATTAAATATTTAGTTTTTGCCACCCCATCCACAACACAGAACGACATGCAGGACCGAATACGTAATACCGGGTGGCCAAATAAGCAAAGTAAGCGGCTGTATCTCAGGACCTGTACATCTGGCAACAATGGAATTTTTTTATTATTATAAAAGTGGCCATGAGAAAGTTCTGGAAATTATTTTTAAGTTCCGTATTTCACCGCAAGAGGGCGCAACTAAAAATTAATTAAAAGAAACGTCTTTTTCTTCGAAAACTTAAATATTAACTTATACTTTTGATATTATTTTTAGTAAGCCTAGATAATTTGCTATAATTTTGGTTTATGAATTATTGAGGTACGAACGATAGTAGGGGTGGGGGAAGCTATTGAAAGTGGAATCATTAAAATCGCTGTAAATTCTAAACCACTTATTCGATTTGAGCAATTCAAAATTTATTTGCAAGATAAATGTAGCTGCTTTAAAAGTCTGATCTCATTACTACCATATAGTACCTAATAAAACCGCCAGAGGGCGCAATTTGTAATAATTCCAGTTTTTTTATTTTGCTCCAAAAATTCAAATTGAATGGTATATTTTTGACATCATATTTAAGAAGTAGATAAAATTTGCAAAAATACTGTGAAAACCGCACGATGATATCTTTGCTTGTTTTAAAGGTATAGCAAGTCTTTTATGCACCGAGTCCAAACTTATGTACCGCAATCTAGCGCTCGGCCTTAGAATGTCTAGTTAACGTATAGTAGGCGGCAAAAATAAAAGAAACTTTTAAAAAGGATTTTATGGAAACGTCAAATATTTATTAGACGGCCAGTTTAAATCTGTTTTCAATTTCAAATTTTTGACAAATAATAAAGCTGTGGATTTGATTGCGGTTTTCTTTGAGTGCTTTCAAAATGCAGCAATAGCTGAAAGACAGTATGCCCTTCGGTATCCAGATCGCCGCCATTATGGCAGAAGAATTTTGCCACGGTTGGTACCGCGACTACGCGATACTGGCAGTTTTAGTCGGCCCAAATTTAGAAGGCGTCGCTCTACTGAAAGAACTGAAGAAAACATTATTAACGTGTTAGCCTACGTAGAGTTTAATAGGCATTTTGGAACTCGTGCGTTATCTTTAGATTTGGGAACAGCTCGAACTACTGTTCAAAATATACTTAAAGACCACAGGTAATACATCTTTTTATTATAATTTTCTTCTCGAATATAGGCATTTCTTTTTATTTTAAGGCTACACCCTTTCCATATAATCCTACACCAAGCTCTAAACGAACATGATTTTGAGCGCTGAATTGATTTTTGCCAATGGATACTAGCAATGATTCGCGAAAACAGGGATTTTTTGTCACAGATTCTGTGGACCGATGAAGCCACTTTTTGTAGCGATGGAAAAGTCAACAGGCATAATATGCATTATTGGTGGGTTGAAAATCCTCGTTGGATGCGAGAAGTCTAGCACCAAGGCCGCTGGAGTGTAAACGTGTGGTGTGGCATTATCGGAATGAAAATTATTGGGCCTTATTTTTTTGATGGCACATTAACCGGTAATGTCTTTTTGCATTTTTTAACAAATTCCTTGCCTATTTTAATGGAAGATTTGACATTGGAAGTAAGATGGACCATGTATTTCCAATTGGACGGGTGGCCAGCGCATTTTTCCCGTTTGGTGCGGCATCATATAAATAATTACTTTCAAGGGCGCTGGATCATCGGAAGGGGGAGTCTATATCCTTGGCCGGCCAGGTCAGCCGATTTAACATAACTAGACTTTTACTTATGGGGTCGTTTAAAAGATATTGTGTACCAAACTCCACCTACAACAAGACAGGATATGGAAAACAGAATCCGTGGTGCAATAAATGAAATATCAGCTGCTGAAATCGAAACAGCAGTTTTATCCACCCAAAGAAGGTTGAGAGCTTGTTTGGAATGTGATGGAAATCAGCTTGAACACCTATCGAGGCATTAAATACCAAATATGTTTGGGTTTAAAATCGATCCTTTTCAGGACCATAATTTAAATATAAAAAGATATTCGTTAATAAAATTATTCGCTCTAAGAAAGTCACATAAACTTTCAGTTATTCTGTGATACATAGGTATTATTAATTTATAATTTATTAATCAATTATTACTTTAATAATTTATTAATTATGAAAACATCTTGGTATCCTAGTTGTGGTAATACTAATTAACTTGGTAATACTAATTACTAAATTTAAAACGAGCAAAGATATCATCGTGCGGTTTTCACAGTACTTTTGCAAATTTTATTTACTTTTTAAATAGGATGTCAAAAATATACCATTCAATTTGAATTTTTAGAGCAAAATGAAAAAAACTGGAATTATTACAAATTGCGCCCTCTGGCGCTTTTATCAGAAACTATGGAGTAGTGATGATATCAGCCTTTTAAAGCAACTACATTTGTCTAGCAAATAAATTTTGAATTGCTAAAATCAAATGAGTGGTTTAGAATTTACAGCGATTTTAATGATTCCACTTTCAATAGCTTCCCCCACCCCTACTTTCGTTCGTACGTCAATAATTCATAAACCAAAATAATAGCAAATTATCTAGGCTTACTAAAAATAATATCAAAAGTATAAGTTAATATTTAAGTTTTTGGAGAAAAAGAGGTTTCTCTTATTTAATTTTTAGTTACGCCATCTTGCGGGGAAATACGGAACTTAAAAATAATTTCCCGAATTTTCTCATGGCCACTTTTATAATATAAAAAAAAATTCCATTGTTGCCAGATGTAAAAGTCCTGAGATACAGCCGCTTACCTCGCTTATTTGGCCACCCGGTACAATAAATTCCTTATCCACAGCAGAAATCCAGACAGCGGTTCTGTCAACAACAGAACGACTTCGACTGTGTATTGAAAATGAAGGAAAACAGTTTGAGCATCTAGGACACCATTAAAAATATAAAACAATTTATGTATTACAAAAATTTCTGAAGTTTTATTTTTATTGTTCAAAAACATTTTAATTATTAATTTCGGAACAAAATAAGATATCGAGTTGCGGTTTGCGCCAGTTTTTATGTTTTTTCATGCTCTTTTAGCCAAAGTAAAAAAAATTATATCGTATTTAATATTTGCCAGAAAATCGCTGAGAAAGTCCAAAATAACACAAACCGCCCTCTTGCGCTCAACAAAACAACTAAGTCTGCTAAGTATTTATACCACATAAAAGCCTGATAATTATTCTTGAAAACAAAAGCAAGCTCGTTAAAATTGGTTAAGCCAATCAAAAGTTATCAACAATTTCAGATATAAATATTCAACCCTTCCCCCACCCATTATTTGACAGATTAAAAAAAAAGTTTAAAATAAAAAATGTTTAGAATTTATCATACTTTAAAATGGCATCATTCTTCTCTAGTATTCACTTTGAATATTTTCAATAAAACTAATTTTTTCTATTTCAATGTTGTATTACGCCCCCTAGCGGTCATCGTACGAACTTGTAAATAATTTCCAACAATTTCTCTTTGCCGCTTTTATAAGAAATATTTTTTTCCCTATGCTGTGGGATGACTAGTTACTGAGATATGGCCGGCGACCTCTCTTAGTTGTACACCCGGTACATACCATTTTATCACTCATTTTAATAATGTGTCCATTCTGTTTCTTAAAACATTTTATTATATTTGCAATTATATAAGTTTTAGTTTCATAAAAATTTTTTTAGCTTAATTCTCTATGTTTTGTCTTGGTATACAACTTTCCACCACTTTTTTGTTTTGCACATTTACGAGGAAATTAGTGAAAATCAGATAACAAAAAAAATTTGAAACATCCATAAAATTTATCACGCCTTAAACTATCAGACTTTTATATCAATATACAATTTATTTTCTTTCAGTAAATTTTTAAAAGTCAATGTCGCTGATACAGTCTGATGAATTGCCAGCAACCAAATCCAGAGTGCAGCATATGTCGGTTGCCAGCGACCTACTTATTTATTTGGCAAAGTTGCAGAGAATTGAAACATCTATAAATTTTAAATAATTCTTACCATTGAAAATGTTATTAAAATCCTATCAGAGCTTTAGAGCCATTTAATTTTTTTGGCAACCGACGCTAGTTGTCCACACATTTTTTACAGACTTGAATCAACTCATCAACTTTGAAAGGCTTGGAAGTAGTTTTTCTAAACATTCTAATATATTTTTTCTTTTTTATATTCATAAAAATTCAAATGTCACATTAGTCTACGGTTCATGTGACAATTCATAAAAAAAACTATACACTTGTTACATAAAAAACTATTTGACACTCATTGTTGTTTTAAAATATAGTATATCCATCTGTAAGAAATCGTGCATCCTAGATAATTTAGCAACCAGTGACTTATGTGATCTAAATAATATAATTTATTTTATTGTCAAAAAAAATTTGTAGGCGAAGCTACTAAGACAATATTAAACAAATATAAAAAAACACAATACAAAATATTTAATGCACAGGGTGTTCCTATTCCGGATGTGAAAAATCTCTTGGATTCAGATAGAAACTATGTACTAGAAACTATAGTACTAGAAACTATATACTATAAAAAATAATATGGAACATTCCTATAAAAAAATTTTCTATAGACCCTATGCAGTTACAGCCCCTTAAAAACACCGCTGAAAAATTTTTTTTTTTAATAACTTTTGGTATAATTTAATAAAAAATTTGTCATCAACTAAAAGGAAGGTCCTCTTAAAACGGAAATCTTAAAACACATTTATCCTGTTAATTTTACCAGGAGCGAACTAGGTTGTGCATTATAATGCTTAAATTTTTAGCACCCTGTATAATAAAAACTCTGAAATAATAGATATGGATAGCTTGAACCTTAAAATAAAGAAAAGGCACTTTTGTTTATTATCGATAAAATGAACCGTTTTGGGAAAAGAATAATATTAACTTAACTGCCTGCAATACAATTTAATAACACCAACATTTGTACTATTATGCCGCTTGTTGTTTATATCCGTAAGATAGAGTGCTGCAATAGCGATATTATAGGGCGTTTTCTAATGTTACAAAAGGCGTGGCGTTGTAGTCCGAGTTCTAGTTTTTACCAAGTTCGTTACAAAACTCTGATTTTTTTTAAGTAAATCTTCTTTACGCAATCTCGAGTTGGTGAGTAAGCTAACAAATGCGTTACGAAAAGGTGATCGGGCAAGGCGAACGGTAGTTGAGAAGGAGATATGAGTTAGTGGAGATAGAAAGAGAGAGAGTTACGGTTCGTATATTACTCTAGGAGCAAGACACAGCCGTGCGCGCGCACATTTTCAGCTCATTTCCAGTGCATGGAATAAGACCCTATATACTCAATAGAATACATAAAAAATATACCCCCGTATAGTGAAGAAAGAATATATATATATTTAATGTTAATATTTTAATTATTTAATTAATTAATTGATATATAAAAAGAAAAACATCATCTGGTGCATCTAGTGGGGTTGTTTCTACAGTCACTTTTATGAGATGTGGTACGACCTTTTAGACTTCTAGATGTTTGGCTAATGTAACAATTATCACAGCTTTAACAAGGGATTTTATAAACTAAACTAAGATTTCTTCTTTACTTAATGGTGTTTTAGTTTTAGTAAACACTTTATTTACAGTTTTTAGTTGTTTCTTAGCTATTTTTACATATGTGTTGTTAAACAAATTTTAAAAATTTAAAGGTAAGATTTTCTATAAGCGGTAAAGAATAAAATCTAGGTTGTAAGTCCAGTTCAGAGTTGTTGGATGAAATGGTAATTTGTGCTAATTGTTTTGTGATTTTAAATTATTGACATCAATTTAAGCCTTATTTCTAGTACTAAACAAGAATTTGTTTACTAATTTATATAGGTTAAATAGGTTTAAAAAGGCTAATTTAAATTTTAATAGGATAGGAATTGTCCAACATTATGCCTTTTAATTGAGTTAGGGCTAAGTCTCTATACTCTGGATGTGATAATTTACATGCTCTAGATTTCATACCTACTATAATTAACCTACTTATAATAGGTTTATTTTTGTTTTTATAGGATGGTACGAGTGAAAACTGATAAATCCGTTAGAGCAGTAAGGCTTTCTATATATTATTATTTGTTCTAGTCACCAACATATCAAGAAAACGAAAAGAATTATTGGTTTCCATTTCGACGGTGAATTGTATATGTTCATTAAACGAATTAAACATTTCTAGGGCTGTGTTTATTTGCCCTTGTGAAACGCTTAGAATTGTGTATGTAATTAAATTGTATGTATGTAGTTATGTAATTGTGTTAGGTATATGGAAAGGCATATGTATCATACAATCCCCAACCAACTCATCAAGTAAAAAATTTACTAAAATGGCGAATATTGGTGTACCAAAAATTTGCTGGTAATATGTGTCATTGAAAATAAAAATGTTGGAATTGAAAATAAATGTCATACTCTCCTTTAACATAATCCAACCAAAATCAAAATTGCATATGTGTAGCATATGTGTCTTTTTTCAATGCTGTGTAAAATGGCTTCTAGTGGAAGGTTAGTAAACAAAGAGATGACATCAAAGCTTCCAATGACATAGTCATCAGTTATTTTAAAATCGTTTATTGGCTAAAATGAAAAAAGTCTTTTACATAATAAGGGTTGTTGACATTATAGGCAGCTGTAAGAATTTCTGTTACATATTTGGCTAGACTACTATTATATATACAGGGTGTTTATTTGAAAACTTCCCACCACGGATTTATCGAAAACCACTAATTAAAAAAAAACGCCGAAATACGTCAAAAGGTTTGTCAAGGAGGACAACTTTGTAACCTAAAATTACTTCACTCCCTTTCACCCTCTGCCCCCCAGGGTCATCCCCTTAAAAATTTTAAATGGCAAGGGGTATCGAGTAAAAGCTTGTTTAAAAGGTCTTTCAAAGTCTTATATTTTGACGTTTGATTTTTTTTAAATCGGTCGATTAGTTTTCGAGAAAATTAGAAAAATCTTTGTTTATCTTAATTTGTTCAGATAGAAAACAAAACCATGAAAATATCAGTTTTTATTTCAATAAGTGTTCAAAATGTTGCCCGTTTTTGGCCAAACAATGATATAGGCGTTTTTCAAATTCCTGACGGGCATTTTCAAAAACATGTTGTAGGATATCATGGCAGCTGTCGATGATGCGTTGACGAAGTTCATCCAAACTTTCAGGTTGGGGAGTAAACACAATAGATTTCAAATGACCCCATAGAAAAAAGTCTAACGACGTTATATCAGGAGATCTAGCAGGCCATCCTATAGGCCCCCTTCGCCCAATCCATTTATCTGGAAACTCGTCGTCTAGCCATTGCCAAACGGGAAGAACATAGCGAGGAGGAGCGCCGTCTTGGTGGAAATATATTTCAGCCTCATCAAGTATAGGGTATCATCATCGATTTGGTTTTCAATGGATTCAGTGATAAACGGATCGATGGTATTTTCCAACATATCCAAATAAATGTTATCATTTAAAGTTCCGTTAATAAATAATGGCCCAATCACTTTATTTCCAAAAATGCCTGCCCATACATTAATTTTTTGAGGTTACTGGGTATGCCCTTCTATAAATGCATGAAGATTTTCATAGCTCCAATATCTACAGTTATGCTTATTAACAAATCCATTTAAATAAAATGTGCATTTATCGCTGAAGCAGATATTCTTTATATGAATAGTATTATCATTAATCGCTTCAGTCATTTTTTCAGAAAATTTAACTTGCCTATCGAAATCGTCTTCGGTTAACTCTTGCAATAATTTCATTTTGAATGGAAATTTATGAAGTTTAATAACTGTGTGAACAGAGCCTAATGAAATACCAGTGGCAGCAACAATTTTGCGTAATGAAGTATTAGGATTTATTCCAAAATGACCCAAAACTTTAATTTGAGCGGCTTCATCCAAAATTCGCCGATGATCACGTTTTTTATTTGCAACAGATCCAGTTTTTAAAACTTGTCATCTTTCACGTTGATGCTTTACTTCAATAATAATTTATTGATTTTTGGGTTCAGTGGTGAATTTAATTTAAATAATATTGAAATATGGAATGCACGTTTATTAAGTATGCAGATATGCATCTTATGTATGGTCTTGCGTCTTACAATGCATTGGAAGTAAAAAGGTTATACAAATAAAGATTTCTTAATTGCATTATTCCAAATCAGAAGACATGTCAACGAATTGACCAAAGTTTAAGGGAAATTGGTAGGCGATTCCACTTAAGAAGGAATTATTAAAGTGATATTATTGAGTTTCTTTATTGTAATTTTAGGAAGTTAATCAGAGAAAAAAGTACGTACGGTACAACTCGAGGAAAATATTTTGGATGCTGTAGCTGATACTCCATCAATGAGCACTCGAAAATTAGCCGTTCCGCTTAAAGCACTAAAAACAATAATACATGAAGTACTTCAAGAACAGCTGTTATAACCATATCATCTACAAAAATGGCATGAACTAACTCCTAAAAATTTTACCCCTAGAATACAGCGAACTGGCTATTAGATCAGCAGCGAACTAATCCCAACTTTATTAGTATTATACTGTTTATCGATAAAGCAGGGTTTACAAAAAATAGTATTGTGAATTTACATAACTTGCATGTAAGCACTGCTGATGAAATCCTTATGCCGCTGTAGTTTCTCATCATCAACATCAGTTCCAATCAATTTATATCTGGGCAGGAAACCTTTAACGGAAAATTTTATTTGGAATTCCTTTGGAACAATCTTTGGGATTTAATAGAGTATCTGCATATGTGAGCTTTTTATTAAATTATTAATAAATGTGATGCTTTTAGTGATAGGCAGTCTTAGGAAACACGATGAAGATTAAACGTATTATAGGTTATTGAGTGTTTGATTTCTTCAAAAAGGCAGTAATTTCTTACATATCTCACAAGGTCTTACAATACCAGGCAGATTATTTGAGCCACTCGCCTTATTAGCATTGCCATAATTAGATAGCTTACGCGATTTAAAACAATTTCGGCTGATATGACCAGGTTTTCTTGCAGGAATAGCATATTTTTTCCTTATTATTATTTTTAAACGGATTCGGACGTTTTAGCGCCCCTGCTTGAAGCTCAGTGCTTGGTTTACAAATTTGATAATTACTAAGTAAGTTAAGTAAAGTGAAAATAGAATCAATTCTGCTATTAAAAGCAGCTGTTTTGATATGTGTATCTGTTATATCACCAATAACTATTTCAACTATTTGACTCTCACTTAAATTAAAATTTAAAGAATTTAACAAAGATATTTTTTTTCTAGCGTACTCACAATATCCTGTTGCTTTGTCGCTTCTGTACATACTAGCCTTACGTAACCGCTCGCTGAGATTCCTCTTCACAGGATAGAGCTGACAAAGCTCGGCTCGGAAACTAGCCGAAATATTTTATTTGGTGGATGCCAGTTGTCATACCAATCCTTTGCGTCACTTTCAAGGACTCCCGCGGCTTTGCAAAGCTGTTTAAAATCACTCCAATTAAACGTGGCCGCCAAAGTCTCTATATCATCACACCAACTAATCGCTCCCGCATCACTTTTTGACGGGTCAAAAGCTGGAATATTAATTGGCGCTGATGGTGCTGCTTACCACCGGCGCAGCTTGTTGAGGTTGTTGCTGAACTCCACGAAGAACAGCAGTTAAAACTCTGGTTAATTCCTCCATTTTGATGCAATTTAGCTTTAAAGTATCAACGCGCACACCCGAAATAGGTCAGCACTATATTTCTTCTGTGGTTCTTTTAGTGAGTGAATCCCACTTCTGATGTAAGAAATTACTGCCTTTTTGAAGAAATCAAACACTCAATAACTTATAATACGTTTAATCTATATCGTATTTCATACAAGACTGCCTATTACTAAAAAGATCACCCGATACCTACCATTAATAATATCGCTATTTCGAGCGTTTTTGCTTACAATTCCAAAAGGATTAAATGAAATATTTTACCTAACTCACCATGCTCTGGCGGTCCGGGCTTGATAATTTAATAAAAAGCTTACATGTATTTTATGCATGGATCCACCTAAGTAACGTTTTTCCAAACCGTTGGATAGAAGAGGATACATTGCCTGGCCTACTCGATCTCCCGATCTAACGCCATTGGATTTTTATCTATAGGGTCACCTCAAAACCTTGGTGTATCCAACTCCTGTCAACACTCGAAAGGAACTTTTACAGATAATCAGAATTCATTGTGATGTGATAAAGAACAATACACGGTCGTTGTGCCGAGTACAACAGTCCACGATTCGTCGTACCCACGAGTACCTTGAACTTACTTATGAAGTTTTTCATTAATTGTTTCGAATTATTAGTTTATTTATTTATTACATTCTTTTTTCAGGTTGTTTTTTCGTTTCAAGGAAGACATAGGTTTACATTTTCTTAACCAATTTCTACCATACTCTGCATTTTTTAAAACACGTTTTGTTTTCAGATTAAGAAACTTAAAATAGAACTTTTCCATTGGTTGAATAACCGCTGCATCGCTAACAAAAAGAACATATTATTACGGTTCTTTTTAATTAAAATTAAACAGTGATTCCTTAATTTTTTTTCTCCAAAACGGTTCATTTTATCGGTAATGAACAAAAGTGGCTTTTCATTAGTTTAAGGTTCAAGCTATCCATGTTTATTATTTTGGAGTCTTTTTCATACAGGGTGCTAAAAATTTAAGCATTAAAATGTACAATCCAGTCCGCCCCTCGTAAAATAAACAGGATAAATGTGTTTTATGGACTCCTTTTTAAGAGGTCCTAGTTAATTACGTAATAATTTTTATTAAATTGTACCAAGTACTTCAAAAGTTAGTCAAGAAAAACCAATTTCCAGCGGCGTATTTAAGGTGCCATATCTTAGTAGAGAGGGCCTATAGAAAAATTTTTTATAGGAAAGTTTCATATTTTTCCACATTTTCTATATTTTCCAGGAAACTCTGTATACATTAAACTTCTTCCTTTCTGCTCCATTTAATTTAAAAAATAGAACAATAAATGAAAAATATTTCATTTTAAACAGATTTATTGACTTTAAAATTTATTGTTCGATACTATTCGCAAATATGGTCAAAACAAAAGCAGAGGGATTTTTAATGCAAAAAGTATATCGGTTTGACGACTGTTTCCTGTTTTTCATTTATAAGCACCGAAAAGCTTTTAGAATTGTTTTCGCTTAAAATTTTTAAACCACCAATTAGAATAAAAGGTTTTTAGCTCTAAAGCCAACCCCTAAAATGTGTTTTATTTCTTTGGTTTTCCAGTTTCGCAAAGGGTAGTTTTAAATTTTAGAAAACTATAAAATCTTATTTATTTTTGGCAATAAAATATGTCTATTCACTAAATAATTTGTTAGTATTCACAATATCTGTTAGTAGTACCAAGAATATAAAATACTTTTTTTAAGTTTTTATTACTAGCACAATGAAAGATTAGAAGTAAATAGCAATGATATAGTATTGTCTAACAATCAGAAAATAATATAATTTTTATAAATAACGTTGCCACTACTACTATACAGTGAGAGCCAAAAGTCCGGAACAAATTCATTTAAAATTCAGGGGTATGTTCTAAAAAAAAACGCTCGGACACGTCGATTTTTATTTTTAACTGCAGGTTTTCTTACTAATTGTATGTATACAGGGTGGTCCAAAAATAAGTTACGACCATCAACTTCAATTTTTGAAATAGAAATATCTATTTTTTATTCTGTATTCTTAAAGAACAGAAAATTCTAGACATATTTCATGTACAATGTCCTATACCTATCTTCATTTGTTTTTGAGTTATTGACAGTTGAAGATCGGCATATTTGCACTTTTGACATGTTATAAAATCCAAACGGTTTGACATAGACAAATGTGGTTTGCACTTTTAATCGAAGCTTTTTTAAAGCCATCTGTTGACACTAGCTAGTAAGTGTCAACAGGTACTGAGAAATTTACGGTTGAATTTCTAAAAAAACATTCAAAATATTGTAATGTATTTAATCAAAGGTATTGTATAAACGTTGAACAAAAAGAAACTATTCTAATCTAGACCGAATTAAATGTTCAAATTGAGGCCTATTAACTTCTTGACAGTAAGCGAGTCTTGATTCGAATTCTCTCAGAACGTTGCGTATCATTTCTTGAGGTATTCGTTGAATCTCATTTCTTATATTATTTCTCAATTCTTCTAAATTGTTGGGTTTATTTACATACACTCTATGCTTTAAATAACCCAACAAAAAGAAGTCCAAAGGAGTCAAGTTGGGGGACCTAGCAGGCCACTCCAATTGATCCCTCCGCCCAATCCATCGACCCGGAAACACCTCACTTAAATATTGGCGCACGGCTCTGCTGAAGTGTGGCGGCGCGCCATCTTGCTGGAACCAAATTGAAGCTTCTGGAATATTATGATTATTTGCATTTGGAAACATCAAACATAAAGCGGGAATCAGTTCGTTTCTTAAGAATTCCAAATAACGTTGACCTGTTAGGGTACCTTCAAAGAAAAATGGACCTATGACTCTGTCATTGATAATGCCGGCCCAAACATTCATAAATTGAGGATATTGGGTATGAGCTTCAATCACCCAATTTGGATTGGAGAAAGATCACTAACTTCTCTAATCTTCAAAAAAGATAACTAATTTTACATATTTATAGTTTTATTTACCTAATAGTACGAGGGCGGGTCAATAAGTCCGTGACTTTTTGGATAAAAGACAAGTTTTTATAAAAAAAGTTATTTTATTTTTCAACATAGTCTCCTTTGAGTTCTATACACCTAGTTCAACGTTTTTCCAATTTTTTTATCCCTTCGGAAAAATATGATTTGTCGAGGTCATCAAAACAAGCAGATGATTTCGTCGTTGGAGTCAAATCTCTTTCCGCCGAGCCTTTTTTTAAGTTTGGGAATAGGAAATAGTCACTGGGGGCTAAATCTGGAGAATAGGCCAGATGAGGAAGTAATTCGTAACCTAATTCATGGAAACTGCACATGTGTGGACCCTTGCATTGTCCTGGTGGAAAAGAACATTTTTTTTGGCCAAATGTGGTCTTTTTTCTTTCAGTTCCTCATTGAATCTATCCAATAAGTTGGTATAATATTCTCCATTGATTGTTTTCCCCTTTTGAAGATAGTGAATGTGGGTTATACCGCGTGCATCCCAAAAAACGGTCGCCATGACTTTATTGGCTGACAAACCCACCTTTGCCTTCTTGGGCGCCGATTCACCCCGAGAAATCCATTGTTTTGACTGCTGTTTGGTCTCCGGCATGTTGTGGTGGATCCACGTTTCATCCACGGTGACGAAACGACGCAAAAATTCGTCCATATTGCGGTTGAATAACGCCAAACACTCCTAGGAAATTGTCACACGGTTGCGTTTGTGGTCGAGTGTGAACAAACGCGGCACCCATCTTGCGGAAAGCTTTCTCATACCCAAATGATCATTCAAAATTGAAACTACTGAACCATGTGAGATGCCTATGGTTTCCACAATCTCTCTCACTTTCAATCTCCGATCGGCTAAAACCATATCGTGAATTTTTTCGATTGTTTTGGATGTAAAGATCTCGACTGGGCGTCCAGAACGTTCGGCATCTTCCGTGCTTGTACGGCCACATCGAAATTCAGTAAACCACTTCTTTACCATGGTAATGGATGGTGCAGAGTCCCCATAATATTTATCAAGCTTAGCCTTGGTTTGAGTGATGGTTTTTTTCCGTAAAAAATAATGCTTAATGAGCACACGAAATTCACTTTTCTCCATTTTCTTCTCAAAACGAGTGGTAGTCTGCTATCAACAGCTGTCAAACACAAACTAAATGACGCAGCTTGTTCAAATTTTGACAGGCGTCAACTGACAGTTCTCTGTTGACAGGAGCAGAGGGCGGGAAATTCAAAAGGTCACGGACTTATTGACCCGCCCTCGTAGTAGATGCAACTAACAAAACGTGGTTTAAAATAGAGTTTATTATTTAGTAAATTGGCTTTTTTTGATTTTCATACAAACAAAGGTATCTAGAATATTAAAAATAAGGAACGAGCTCAAAGATCGATAGATAAAACCTTAGCTCCTCGGTATATACATTTTACTTTATATATTTTTTAAACTATGTTATTGTTCACATTCACTATTTTTTCATGTTTTCGATACCCAACAAAATCGGTAGTTAATACATATCACATTTAAATATGATTAAGATCATAACCTCGGAAACCTTTGTATCAAGTAAATTGAAAAAAAAAAACCTTTTTTAATAACATAATTAGATATTTTAAGCAAGTTGATAAGGGGCAATAGACTTTCGCCAGAAGGGATCAAGTAAAACAATCCTAATATTAACATTAGGATTCCTAAACTTAATACTGCTAATCAGATTATAATCTATGCTTCTCTATGGTTTTATTTAACCATCACAATTAATACAAAAAATTGGTTTCTCTAGAGGTTCCAGCTCTTTAGTCTTCTGGTGCATTGCTCTTTTAAAGGCTTTCCTTAACTTTAATATAATGTATTCCAGTTTTTTAAAATTACCAAACTGTTTTTTACAAAAATTTAGAATCGCCTCAATGAATATGACTTTTTATAAACCTTAAAATAGTCAGTTAGATTTTATAAATGTTTATTAATTTTTTTTATTATTCACAATATATAAAAATTAAATACCTTTTTTTATAAAAAAAATTAAATAAGCTACAGTAATACAAACATGCTACTTACAAGTTATGAATATAATACTCTTATACAAAAATATTTTTACTCAAGTTTCATGATTAAGTGTAGTGTACCAACATGCAATAGCAAGTTTTATCTAATGAAATGTTAGCAAAATGAATCGCTTTTGTGTTCAAATAGATGTAAATTAGGTAGCAGCTATTATAGCAGCCAAGAAAATTTATTAAATAAAGATGTTAATTTTATGTGTAGTACGTTACTGAATTTAAATATAAATTAACACCATTGTTATTCAATCACTGAAAACTACTAATATATTAAACCATACCTATACAGGGTATCTCATTAATAATGGTTAATATTTTAACAGCAGATTCCTCTCATAAAAATAATGAGGTGAGGTTAAATTTTCCTAGTCCGAAAATAAATTGCAACCAAGATACGGGGTGATAAACATTAAGTTTTTTTTTATTTTGCTCATAACTTAAGCATTTGTGCTTTGTTTTTAATGAAATTTGGTCTGTGGAGGTTTCTTTACATGCCAAATATAAAACTTTATTTTTTTTTAAATCATCTCATAGAGGGCGCCACCAGCCTTATTTTAGTCTTTTTTAAACTCCATAACTTTTTTACACTTTGTATATGTAATGTTTTATTATAAATTTCTATTCTGAAAGTGTTTTTTCTTAAAAAAGGTATACATTAAAAATGTCCCTATGATTTACCGCTCTCGAGATATTTGGACTTAAAACTTGCAATGCGCTCAAAAAAAATGAATATTTTTCTATTTAAGTTGAAAAAAAATAAGTAGGCTGTCTAACAAAAAAATGAAAACAAGCAAAGTCACTGTCACTGTCACGATTTATGATTTTTTAGTTGCTGTGGCGCATTATAGGTCACACGATCAGTTACTTTATTACCCTTTATTGCGTTATTTTTGTTAGTTATTAATAGTTCTGTTATTAATTGTTACTTGTTGCGTTAGTGTTAGTCCCTAGACATCAATATTTTTCTAATTCGGAAATGCGAGATATGGTTTGTGTTTATGCCCAAGCAAATTACAGCGGTCTAAGAGCTTGTCGACGTTATGCGCAATTATATCCAAATAGGAGGCAGCCAGATTTTAAACTCTTTAAAAACGCTTACCAGAGACTTGGGGAAACGGGCTTATTCAGGCCAAAGCGAGATGTTGGGCGTCCAAATAGACGTAATGTGGATCAAGAAGAAGAAGTGTTAGTCCAGGTTGCTGAAGATCCAGAAATAAGTGTAAGGTGTATGACGGCAAGAACTGGAATTAGTAAGTCCTCAGTTTTAAAAATTTTTCATAGTGAGCATCTCTATCCATACCATTTTACACCAGTATAAAATCTTTTGGAGACAAATCTTCCAACGAGATTAAAATCAAGATCCCCTATTTATTAATAAAATTATGTTTACGGATGAAGCGACTTTTACCCGACGGGGAATTTTTAATTTTAGAAACAAACATTCATGGGATATTCCAAATCCAAACCTCATTACTGAAAGACACTTTCAATACGAATTTAAAGTTAATATTTGGTGTGGTGTTATACACAATTTTTTTTAGGACCTTACGAGTAACCTCCAAATCTAAACGGTGAATTATATTTAAACTTTTTAGAAACAAAACTTAATAATTTAGAAAATTGGCCTTTAAATCTGCGCCAAGATATATATTTTATGCAAGATGGCGCTCCTGCGCATTTTGCTAGACCCGTGAGAGAATATCTTAATGCTAATTTCAACTGGATAGGACGTGGAAGTCAAAGACCTTAGCCCGCACGAAGTCCTGATTTTAACCCATTGGATTTTTGCGTATGTGGATACATGAAATCCGTTGTTTACGAAAATTAAAAAACACGAGGGAACAATTATTATTAGAAAAAATTTAAGCCGCTGCTCAGTTATTTCGAAATGAGCAATTATTTTTTAAGATTCGGAGGTCTTTTAATAAAAGAATTTTAAAATGTCTTGAGACAAATGGAGGCCATGTGGAACATTTACTGGCAAATATTGATAATTTTTAAGTAATTATTTAGGTTTTATATTTTTATTTATCAATCATTTAAAATATAATATAGGAATTTAAATAGTTTAAAATATCGTCGGCCCAATGCCAAAACCATGAATGTGAAAAATCGTGATTTGGAGATATTTGGGTTTGAAGGTTTTGATACTCTGTGAAAATTCAGATTTTTGTCGGAATAATTTCATTTCTTGGGAGACATAGGATCTACTTTGTCAGTTTATGACTTGCTTATTATTTTTTCTGTTTATTAGCCCCCACCTTCCAAAACGTCACATTCGTGGATTTGGCATTGCAAAATTTTCTTTCAAATCACTTACAGTACAAGTAAGAAAACCTAAAGACACAATGATTTTTAATATTCTTATTGATTTGAAATATCAATAAACATGTGTATTTTCATTGGGAAACTAGGATAAACTCAGGATCTATAAATCTAAGAAAACAAAACTACTTAATCTTCTAAATCATTAGCAAAATAAACTATAAAAACGAAAAAGGTTTTCTCAAAAAATACTAAAAATACAAAAGGAACTAAATTCATAGGCTTAAATGAGCTTGAGTATAAAGTGAAATGGTTTAATTTTCATCTGAGTTAGTATTTTTACTGTCATCTGGTTCTGGTAATCTATCCCTAATATTGTTATTAATTTTTAGCGACTTGTAAAAACTATGATGAACTTTTGGGATTGTTAAATCAGAACACATTTTTTGCAAATTCTGATATTTTAGCTTCGCAATGGGTAACTCCGCTGTTTTTGGTCGACCTCAAATTTTTTCATGCAGTTTATGTCATGAAATTCTTGTTCAAAATCCATTTTGTAAAATACCTTCGTCATGTCCGATTTAAGATAACGAATCCAGCAAACTTTATGCCATAGTATCTTGTTCATCTCAAATTTTTGCCCTGCAAATTCTTTAAAATCATAAACATCATCAAAGCTTCTGCTCCTCACTTCAAATGGGCGTGGTTTCATACGAGCATCTCGTATTACTTACGCCCAACCTTCAGGAATGTATACAGGAACACGATTAGCTTTCTGCTCAATTTTGGAATGTATGGAATCGCATTCCATTTCAGTGTATCCGCTTTCAAAAAATTTATGATCTATTATTTTTAAGCTTGGGTTGGGTTGGGAGAGGAAGAGCAAAAAATGTAGATGTCACACTGGATAAGGTTTTTATTAAAAAAATATGGCATTATTTAAGCGGAACATATCTGTTTTTGTTAATACTACCATTTAATCTGAAAACCTTGAACTAATGATAGAGCAATCAATATATCTGATTACGAGTCAAATATTTATGACATAGTCTCCAGTAGTAGTACCAGTCTTATTTATTCTGGTTAGTAAGTTAAATATGCACGACACTACCAAAAAATGTATAATGGAGTAAATCGCTTGAATAGCAGAGACACTGGAAAAGGCAATGTTAAAATCGTTACAAAATTAATTTGCTTTTTATAGGGATGGAATCAAGTAAAATACTTTTTTAGATAAAAAGTATTGAACTCAGTTACTGCACAGAACTCATTGGTAGAGAACATGAATTAAACAATTGCTAATTTATATCTTATAACATTTAAAGCGGCATGGAAAAACTTTTGCCAAAAAAGGTGGTCCAAATTGGCTGTACATGTATGGGTATCTTGGAAACTATAAGAGATACAAAATTGGTTAAATAGGGAAAGTTATAGGGCATTTAGTTACTAATTTAGTGCCGCTTTTAGAACGATTATATCTTTTTCCGATTTTGAAATTTTGAAATATTTGGAAAAAATTAAAAAGTTGAATTTTTGAAAAAGAGCTGTATTTTTTTATTTCAGCGTATTTTTAAAATCTGTTAAAATATTATTAGGACAACTTTTTAAGGACAACGCACCTGAATTTAGTTTTTGTTTTCGACGTTTCGGTTCTGAGATTTCATCCTCTTTTTTTTCTTTTTTTCTTCTTATGTCGGCAATTTTGTTTTTTTGCAAAATTAAAAAGATCTTTTTTTTTCCTTTAAAATAATGTATAACACTTTATGAAAATATTTTAAGTTTACGTCAAAAAATTAAATAGTTTATTTTTCGCTGAGTTGGCTATGACTTTTATTGGCATTTTATTGTACATACAATTATTATTAACTTACTAACTTGCTAACTTGAATACTTTTACGTAATTTCTAAATAAAACAATTATTTACTTGTAACAATAATAATAAATGAAACTATTCAAAATGACAGCCAGTTTTGTTAAAACATTTTTCACATTTCTTTAAGATACTTCTAGTTACCTTTCGCAGGGTCTTTCTATTTATATTATTTAAGACATTCGGAACCCTGTCCTTTAGTTGTTCGAGAGTCGTAGAAGGTGCAAACTCGTAAACTTCATTTTTAACATCCCCAAAGATACAAATCCAGGGGTGTAATATCTGGAAACAGGCCTAGCTGGCCAATTTCCAGCACCGCGGTTCGCGATAAGTTTGTTGTTAAATGCTTGCGTTAACAAGTTTTAAACGTCCCGAGTATTATGCGCGGGACACTTGTCCTGTTGAAACCACACATTACTCTATATTTGTTCTTCAGGTATTATAGCTCTCATGGCAGGTAATATCTGCTCCTTCAGAAGATTTAAATATCTTTGACCTGTTAGTGTTTTATTATAAATAAAGGGCCCAATAAGGTTATTATCTAAAAACAATTATAGCATTTTACTTGAAAATAATTTTGTGGAGTGGGCAATTAACTTACGGTATATACCACATGATACAATAAATCCAAATCTTATTTGTTGCCTACATTCAGCCACTTCATGAGGATTCTCAGTAGCCCAAAAATGACGATTATCCCTGTTGAATACTCCGCTCAGCTGCTAAAATTAGGTATTTCTTGACATTGCCTTACAAATTAGTTTGAAAATTTTAATCGTCTTGGGTAGTTTGTATCTCTTAAACCTTGAACAATAGTAGGCTTCCATGGATGACATTTATTTTCTTCAAGATCTTTTTGAATGACAGTCCTTGATATATTCATATCAGTTGCAGCTTTTTGCGTTGGTGTTTTCAAATTCGCATTAAAATGGTCTAAAATGTTTTCATCGCGAGCTTCATTGTCCCTCTGATAATTTTCTGACGTTGGTATTTTAAAACTTCCATTCTAAGGTTCATGACAACCCTAGCAAATAGTCTTGGACCTGACTGTTGTCTCTCAGGACAGTTACAGTTCCAAATATTTGGCGATTGTAAGATTTACATTCCTATTACATGTAATATAACATTCCTATATGTCAAATTTTTCTTCACTGGTATATCACAAAAAATATAGGCCTTTTTCAAAAATGCAACTTTTTGATTTTTTCCAAATATTTCTGTATCGGAAAAAGATAAAATCGTTCTAAAAGCGGCACTAAATTGGTAACTAAATGCCCTTCAACTTTCCCTATTTAACCAATTTTCTATAGTTTCCAAGATGCCCATACATGTACACCCAATTTGGGCCACACTGTATAAAGCCACAAATATTTAAAAACTCTTCTTCCAAATAAAATATTTTATATGTAAATATATTTATTTGATATGCTTTTATATATTAATAAACGGTTTTTATAAACGCTTTAATTACAAATAATTTTAACGGTATAAAGAAAAAAAAGTTGGTATTCTTTAGTGGACGAATTATAACAAAATATTATATATAATATTAAAAATACAGGGTTACTGGTAATTCGATACATTCCTTTGGAGATGTGATAGGGAAGGGGGTAAGAAGTAAATTGAACCCTAATATGTATTATGCAAAAGTTGATAGTTTTCGACATATTTAATTTTTTCTGTTTTTCTTCAAAATGTAGACCTTAGTGGTTTAAAAGGCAGTTTCCAGAAAATCCGCTGTATATTTTTTTAACTTTTTAGGCAAAATACATGCTCAACACAATAGTGTTACGTTTGTAATGGCAAAAGTCCCGCAAATAGTTGTAACCATAGGTAAATTCTCGATGCAAAGTGTAATTTTTTTTTCTTAAATAAAATACTACACTTTCTAG